>NC_037681.1:98229864-98351634 GCF_003255815.1 Theropithecus gelada
AAAAAAAAAAAAAAAAAAAAAAAGAAAGAAAGAAAGAAAGAAAGAAAAGAAAAGAAAAAAAGTCATCCCTGATATCCATCTCCGTATTTCCCCTGTCCAATTAATCAAAAATTCTCTTGAATCTACTTGTTAAATGCTATTCAGGCTCATTTACTTCTTAGTATCTTTCACTAACACAAATTTTCTTAGTTCAGCTGCGATTTTGCCTTTTCCCGTAATATCTACAATAGGAACCTAAATCATCTACGTGCATGTACCCCCAGGCTTCCCTGTAATCCATTCTCTGCATTCAGCTAAAGCTATGATTCCATCACATTGATCAGATATTGATATTCCCTGAGCAAAACACCTCCAGGCTTTCCTTTCCTTTTAGAAACATTGAATCACCCCTGCTTACCTTTCATTTCTGCCTTCACTTGGCCCCTCATCCTTACCTGTTTCCCTGTAGCCTTGGGGCCTTCTTTTCCTTTTTCCTCCCCTACTTTGAATCCCTTTTTATTAACTTTCACTTATTCTTCAGATTTCTGCATGCTCTCTGTCTCTCTTTTTCTCTCTCTCCCTGTGTATGTGAGTACATAATATGTACACACACAGAGAAGCTGTATGCATACACATATACACACACACAGAGAGAGAGAGAGAGAAGGAAAGAGAGAGAGAGAGAAGGAAAGAGAGAGAGAGAAAGAAAGAGAGAGAGAGAAGAAAAGAGAGAGAGAAGGAGAGAGAGAGAGAGAGAGAGAGAGAAAAAAAAAAGAAATCTCTCCACAGTGACAAATGTGTATTTTCTTATAAGGCTATGGATGGCTACCTGTATTCACCTTTATTCTTTAAGCTAGGGTTGTGACTATGTCTGGCTTTATTTATTTATTTATTTATTTATTTATTTATTTATTTGATGGAGTCTTGCTCTTTTGCCAGACTAGAGCACAGTGGTGTAATCTCCACTCACTGCAACCTCGGTCTCCTGGGTTCAAGTGATTCTCTTGCCTCAGACTCCGGAGTAGCTGGGACTACAGGCATGCACCACCAAGCCCAGCTAATTTTTGTATTTTTAGTGGAGATGGGGTTTAATCATGTTGGCCAGGATGATCTTGATCTCTTGACCTCATGATCAGCCCACCTCAGCCTCCCAAAGTGCTGGGATTACAGGCGTGAGCCACCACACCCGGTCTAGCTTTATTCTTTTCTAGAATATAGCAAAGTGCTTGGGACCTAGTTAATATCTGAGAAAAAATTGTTGAAAAAATAACAAATAAGGACTCAGCCCACAGTGGAGTTATGTATCACTACATTAATTCTACTTTCATGTATATATTTATCCTTTACCAAGTTAAAGTATTTTTCTCTGTAAGGACATGTTTGCTAAGTGAAAAGGAGTGTAGATTTGAATGTACACAAACGCATGTAACAGTGATTTATCAGCACAGAGAAAACTCTCATTTATTGAGAGTTCAAAGCCAAAAGTTTTAGAGCAATATGAGTTTTGCAAATTAATCTTCCATGTGAAGCAGATATGTAGTTGAGTTGTTGATTTAACATGTATTTTCACCTTAAAGTATATGATTTGGCCATCAGCTGGCCATAGAGAAAGAATATGGGAGAACACTGTGGGATTTGGGGACATACAATCTTAGATCTCGTAGCCAAGGCTCTACTGAAGAGTTAAAATTCTTTGCTTATTGATATATAAATCAATATTACTAAATTTAGAATCCAACATACCATATAACATTTAAAGAAGTGAGGGAGAGTAGCACAAATTTGCCAGCTTTCCCATTTACTAACTCATACAGTTTGTCTGTGTCCTCACTCAAATCTCATCTTGAATTGTAGTTCCCATAAATTTCACATGTCCTGGGAGGGGCCCAGTGGGAGGTAATTGAATCATGGGGGTGGTTACCTCCATGCAACTGTTCTTGTGAGAGTGAGTGAGTTCTCACAAGATCTGATGGTTTTATAAGGGGTTTTCCCCACTTTTGCTTGACACTTCTCCTTCCTGCCACCACGTGAAGAAGGATGTGTTTCCTTCCCTGTCATGACTATCAGTTTTCCGAGGCCTCTTCAGTCATGAGGAACTATGAGTCAATTAAACCTCTTTCCTTTATAAATTACCCAGTCTTGGGCAGTTCTTTGTAGAAGCATGAGAATGGACTGACACACCAACTACGGACACTAAAAATGCCCACATTCCTTGTCCAATAACCACATCATCAGTAGAAACAGGATATATTAACACACACACAAATCAGAAGGACATTAGGATAGACATGGCAATTACATAAATGTAACTTTTTGTTAAACTGTGGTTAATGTTCTCATTTTTATCATTTCACTTTGACCTGGCAAAAGTGCCATCAGGAGATTGTCCCTGTTCCATAATTTTATATTTAAGAATCACTCATTTAATGTGAGAAGGACTCTTAGCCTACAGTAGAATATTGCCTTTTCCCATTCTCAGTAATATTTTTTAAAAGTTCATTTTTTTAGATATAGGCTCTAAATAATTTTAGTATCAACTGGATAACTGTTTAAAACTTAGAAGAAAAGTTGAAGTTTCCCTGTGTATTGTCAATAGAAAACACAGATAAGGCCATTCATTAATGGAAGAATAAGAACAGTAAATGGTGAATATAACTATTGCATACTCTTAAGTAAATTTTCATTATTGAGACTGTTAAAAAAGCAAATAAAGTTTAATTGCCTTGTGATTAAGTAGAATCCTTTTAATGTCTTTGAATCCATCGGTATGTCCCAAGACTCTGGTCTACTTTTAAGCACATAGTGTGCTGCTTAACAAATACCTATTGATCACTGTCAATGAGGAGTAGACGCAATTAGAAGAAAAAGAACAGAGCTAAATTAATCCTTTACTGGGTGGGAAAGTTTAACAATGTCATTCCCTGGGTTTGACAGTAATTTTATTTAAAGATTTTTATAAATAACCTAAAAGTGGGAGTACACAGTAAATTATCCAAGCTATTCTAAGCAAAGGAATGCTGAATCAGTGGGAGTAAAGTGCAGGAAGAACTCATGGAGCTGTGTAGGGTAAGACAAATGGCAATTGAGCTCCAGTGTGAGCAAGTGTGAAATAAAGCATTTAAAGAACAACTCAAGATACGGAATAATAGATTATAAGGTATCATTTATGACCCAGGAAAATTATCTAAGAATTACAATATGCTCTTTCACTCAAAAAGCAATCTCACTCCTAAATATATATCCAAAGAAAAAGAAATTGGTATGTTTAAAAGACTCCTGCACTCCCATGATTTTGCAGCATTATTCACCGTAGCCAAGACACAGAATCAACCTAAGTGTCCATCAACAGATGAGTGGACAAAGGAAATGTGGTACACATACACAATGGAATACTACTCAGCCTTAAAAAAGGAAAAAAAAGCCTGTCATTTACATCAACATAGATAAACCTGGAGAACATCGCTTTAAATGAAATAAGCCAGGCACAGAAAGATAAATACCACATGATTTCACTTTATGTGTATGTGGAATCAGAAAAAGTCGAACTCATAGAAGTAGAGAGTGGAATGGCTGTTATCAGGAGCTGGGACAGAAAGAAGGGGTAGGGGAGATATTGATCAAAGGATATAAAATTCCTATTGAGATAGGAGGAGTTAATTCAAGAAATCTGCAGGGTGGGGTGGCTCATGCCTGTAATTGCAGCACTTTGGGAGGCCGAGGCGAATGGATTGCTTTAGGTCAGGAGTTTGAGACTAGCCTGACCAACATGGGGAAGCCCTATCTCTACTAAAAATACAAAAATTAGCCAGGCGCGGTGGCACATGCCTGTAATTCCAAATACTCGGGAGGCTGAATCAGGGGAATCGCTTGGACCCAGGAGGTGGAGGTTGCAGTGAGCTGTGATTCTGCCACTGCACTCCAGCAGCCTGGGCAGCAGAGTAAGGCTGTGTCTAAAAAACCAACCAACCAACTAAACAAACAAACAAACAAAAAACATGCTGTTTTAAAACATGGTGACTAGAGTTAATGATAATATGTTGTATTCTTGAAACATGCAAGAGTGGATCTTGTTTTCAACACAAAAATAATTACAATGTGAGGTGATGCATATGTTAATTAGCTAGCTTTCGGTATTCCACAATGTATACATACTTTAAAACATTATGTTGTACACAATAAATACATATATTTTTATCTGTCAATTAAAAAATGGTCTAATATCCCATATAATCATTTAAAAACTAGGTAGTCTCTTAACCTTTTAAAATTAGCCTCTTTCTTATTCCATTCTTGCTTATAAGCCAGAATGGAATAAGATATAATAAGGCGGCATGTGATGATTAATTTTAGAATTACCTTGACTGGATTGGGCCGGGTGCAGTGGCTCACGCCTGTAATCCCAGCACTTTGGGAGGCCGAAGCGGGAGGATCACCTGACATCAGGAGTTCGAGACCAGCTTGACTAACATGGAGAAACCCTGTCTCTACTAAAAATACAAAATTAGCCGGGCATGGTGGCACATGCCTGTAATCCCAGTTACTCAGAAGGCTGAGGCAGGAGAATTGTTTGAACCCAGGAGAAAGGTTGTGGTGAGCTGAGATCGCGCCATTGCACTCCAGCCTGGCCAACAACAGTGAAACTCTGTCTCAAAAAAATAAAATAAATAAAATAAAATAAAATAAAATAAAATAAAATAAAGAACTTGACTGGATTAAGAGATACCTAGATAGCTGTCAAGCATTGTTTTGAGGTGTATCTGTGAAGGTGTTTCCAGAGGATATTGTCATGTCAGGGGACTGAGTGGGGGAAGATCTGCTCTCAGTGGGGGCAGGCACCATCCAATCAGATGGGGGCCCAGATAAAACAAAAAGTCAGAGGAAAGGCCAATTTGCCATATTTTCTGGATCCGGGACACCTTTTCTTTCTCCAGCCATTGGACATCTGAACTCTAGGTTTTCTGGCCTTTGGACTCTGGAACTTGCAATGAACAGCCCTCTAGCACCTCAGATCTTCTGTCTAGGACTGAGAGTTGCAACATTGGTTTCCCCTGGTTCTTCGGCTTGACGACAGCCGTAGTGAGACTTCTCGACCTCCATAACTGCATGAGCCAATTCCCCTAATAAATCTTCTTGTCTATCTCTATCTATGCATGCTTTTGATTTTGTCTTTCTATAGAACCCTGACTAATATAGAAATAAATTTCTATAAATAATAGAAATATTTTTTTGCTCACAGTTCTGGAAGCTGGAAAGTACAAAATCAAGAAAGGGTGAACAAGCTCCCCAAAGCCTCTGTTATAAAGGCACTAATCCCATTCATGAGGGCTCCATGCTCAAACCTAATCACATCTCACAAAACTCAACTTCTTTATACTATCACATTCAAGATGAGGTTTCAAAATAAAATTTTGGGAGAACACAAACATTCAGACCATAGAATTCTGCCCCTGGCTCCCCAAAATTCTCACATGCAAAATGCATCCACACCATCCCAATAGCTCCAAATGTTATGACTCACTCCAGCATCAACTCAAAAGTCTAAAGTCCAGAGTCTCATTTAAATATCTAAATCAGATATGGATGACACTTGAGGTGTGATTTATTCTGAGGCCAATTGCTTTCTACCTGGGAATCTGTGAAATCAAATAACTTACGTGCTTCCAAAATATGATGGTGAGGAAGGCGGAGGGTATATATTTTGCAATTCTAAAATGCAGAAATCAGAACTAAGAAATTGATAATTGGGGCCAGACGTGGTGGCTCATGCCTGTAATCCCAGCACTTTGGGAGGCTGAGGAGGGCAGATCACGAGGTCAAGAGATCAAGACCATCATGGCCAACATGGGGAAACCCCATCTCTACTAAAAATACAAAAATTAGCCAGGCATGGTGGCATATGCCTGTAGTCCCAGCTACTTGAGAGGCTGAGGCAGAAGAATCGCTTGAACCCAGGAGGCAGAGGTTGCAGTGAGCCGAGATAGCGCCACTGCACTCCAGCCAGGCAACAGAGTGAGACTCTGTCTCAAAAAAAAAAAAAAAAGAAAAGAAAAGAAATGGGTAATATTGGTATCAAGTAAGTTCAAAACCCAAGTCCAACAGGGCAGACAACATTATATCTTAAAGCCTGAGAATAATCTTTGACTCAATTTCTTGCTTTCAGGATACACTGGGTTGTGTTCCCAAAGCTCCACATAGCCCTGGGCTTTCCTGGGTGCAACCCATGCAGCAGCTCTCATGGTTAAGGATTCACTCCTGTGTAATCCCTCAGGATTCCTCACGTCTTGACACATCGTCGATTAGCTTTCAACCTATTAATTTGGCAACACAAACATTCAGACCAAAGCAGTAACTATGATTATGTCAAATAATTGTGGAAATGCATTTTTTTGGCAAATTTTATATGATAAATCCTTTAAATATATATTGTTTATTAAACTTTAGAAAAACAGGTTTATCTCATTCATTCAATTCAGAGAAAATGTCTGCATTGCCAAAAGCCAGTCATCGACATATGGGATACAACAGTCTCACTACTGAATTCTAATTACACAGTTAAAGAGATAGCTAAGAGATAAGTATACATTTAAGTATACATACATGTATACATATTTAGAGAGCTAGAGATAGGAAAAGATATTACATACATATATGTGTGTATATGTTATATGTGTGTATATAGATATAGGTATATGCAAACACCCAAACACATGTATACCCCAAGAAAACTTTGGTAAAAAGAGTCAGAGTCCTGTTTCAGTCTAGCTGAAACAGATATGTAAACAAGAGATACGTAAACAGGATAAAGTAAGACTTCTCCTTTCAATACTTCTTACTAAGACTTTCTTTGCTTTGCTTTTTGGAGTCTACTTTACAAAGCACTCTCCAAACTGTCTCTTTGTTTGATTCCCTGGAGATCTTTACATCTTCTGCCAGTGAAAAGATGATGGCTGAGTGAGCATTGTGCCTTTCTTCTCTGAAATGGGAGAAGGGCAATTGTGAAAGACAAGGCAGAAAAAACAATCTACAGCTTTTAGACAGTTTTCAGGTAGGTTAGTTTTAAGAAATAGCACATGTGGATCTGTAAATTAAATTTCTTAAAATTATACATTCCCTTGTAACCCCAAGCCTTCTTACTGTACCAACAGGTAAAAACATTCAGTTGTTTGAAGGCTGCTGCCCTGAAGAAGAACTCGAGCAGAACTGCCCATTTATTCCTTTAAAAATGAAAATAGGAGGGAATAGATGAACAAAAAGTTATGAGGGCAGTATGAGGAAGATAAGATGTACAGGGAGGCTATAATATTATATTTTGAGAAAAAAGAAGTGGGAAAGATCAAACAGAATTAACAATAACACTTTAAAATCTGAACGGACTGCCAAGCTCAGAGAAAGTTTATCTTCCATCTCAACCTTGCACCAAAATTAACAAATCTAAAAATGACTAGATATTTAAAAGTCAAACACTATATCTATTAAGTTTGCTAGTTATGAAGTAGAGTGTGTAGTAAAGCAAGATGATATACTTATCGGGTAATATTCTGATATGTTTAGCTATTCATTTTCCATTCTTCATTACCATATGACCTTAGGCCATTTTACCACCAATTAAGGGAAGCCATAACAGATATTGAAAAACAAACAAACAAAAAAAGGATTTCTTGGCTTTTGAGTTTTTAAGGGTTGAAGTCCTAACACAAACAACAGGAGTGGAAGGAAAATTCACAAGCCACTGGGATAGTGCAGAATGAGTAGATAAACCTGTCTCCACCAATCTTTGAGCTGGGGCATGAGAAGCATCAGAGAGAAGAGCAGAAACATTAATTCAGTTTAGGAATAGGTCTCTGATGGCTTTCTGTCTTGCATTTTAACCCATCTGAGCTTCATGCAAAGAGGAACAATAGAATCTCTAGAATCTCTAGAAAAGTTTTGGGATTCGAGAGCAGAGGATATCTGAGCCCACAAAACCATGCGGTTCTAGACTTCCCAACATGTAAGTCGTTGTAGCAATAAAGTAGACATAATTGTCCACTGGGTCTAGATGTGAGATTGCCCTACTGAGTTTCCCACAGTGACAAAATTAAGATAATATCCAAAAGATCCCTATGGAGATCTTAGAGCTATAGACAGTGACATCAGGGTTAGGATGTTGAAAACAAAGAATCATGTGTGTAGACTCTTTGTATCAGATCCCAGATTGGAAAAAAAATACGTTTTCCCATGTCAGAGCAGAATGGCTCTTACTGAATAGAAACCAGGAAAATAAAGATGCTGCAAAATATACCAAAACAGGTCAGCAGTGACCAGGAACCCAGCCACCTTTCATAGGCTTTGATGTGAGTCAGAAACTTATATGCAACTTTGGAAACAAAGGGAGAAAATAATAACACTTATCTATAGGCTTTGATGTGAGTCAGAAACTTACATGCAACTTTGGAAACAAAGGGAGAAAATAACAACACTTATCTGTTAAAAAAAAAACCAAAAAACTAATGGATTGAGTTTATTAACAAATGGCTAATTTTCTTTTAACAATAGTCTTAAAAGAGCTGATGGCAGAAATTAATTAGAGTTTTGCAAAAAAGTTACACATTTTACACATCACAATTGATACATCTTAATAACCATTAGTACATAAAATTAACATAATAGCTGTAATTTATGGAGAACCTGCTCTCCAGGTTTGGTGTTCATTACTTTGCATGTATTATTTTATCTTCTAAACAACCCCATAATTTAGAAATTGTTTTACAGCATTTTCATTTTAAAAGTCAGTAAAGCATAGTGATTTGCCCAAGGTTACCAAGCCAATAGATGGTAAAATCAGGAATAAAATTCAAATATATTCACACCAATTATCCTACCCCTAGTAATTATACCAAATAACTATAAGCATAAAGATGGATAGTAATGTTGGTAAGTTTATCTGTAAACTGTAGCTATATTGAAGGTTGTGTTTCCACCTCCTACTTTAGAGGACCTAGTCATCCAGTTTTAGGGATTCTCAGTGGTCACTATTGATATCTTGGGTCAAACAATTTTTTGTTCTCAATTGTTTGTCCTGTGCATTGTAGGATGTTTAGCAACATGCCTAGCCTCCCTCTGCCCACTAGATGCCAGTAGAACTCCCACCCCAACTTGTGATGACAACAAAATCTCTATTGCAAAATTTTCCCTGGGGCGCAAAAGAGCCCCTGGTTGAGAAGCACTAGGTTACATTTAGAGTGACTGAGTGGCTACGCAAAGCCATTTTTGTTTACCCAATGTCGTGATTCTGGTTTTGAGATTTGTTGTGATCTTGTAACTGATGTTGAAGACTTGAATCCAACTAATTAGAGGAATTGAAGCTATATCTACAATTCATGAAAAGAAACCGCATCATGAGACATATTTTAAAGTTTTATTACTCAGCTATTCCTTAAAGAAATTGCTGTATTGCTCAGCTAAACATTCTTAGGTCAATTATCCCATCTGTGCATATTATTTCATTTATTACATGAAGCTCCCAATATCCAATTTATATAATATGATTATAATGATAAAATTAAACAATAAACCCAACATTTGTTTAAAGGTCACACAAAGTCATACCGATGTGGGTGAATGGTGACCAAGAACCCAGCCACCTTTCATAGGCTTTGATGTGAGTAAGACAAATTCATGAAAGTTTGAAAATAAAGAGTGAAATAATACCTCTTAATCTGTTAAGAAACTACAACACACAGGACAGCCCAAAACGTTGCTCAACTCAAGACGTTAATAGTGGCAAGGCTGAGAATCTCTAAAGCTGGATGACTAGGTCCTCTAAGGTAGGAGGTGGACACAAAACCTTCATATAGCTTCAGTTATATATTCATTCATCAATATCTTTACCCTCCTTACATTCATGAAGTGCTCCTGCAAATCCAGGACTCTAAAACTTTTACGTAGACCATACTGCAAGGGAAAAAAATATCAAGGATCAATGGCATAATTAGATAATTATTGATTCATTTCTTCATTCAGTTTTAATTCATTTATATCATTCACATGAGCATCCATCCCTAGATAATTTTGACTCTCCATTTATGTAGAAATACATATGAATAGGAGAGACATTGACAGGTTCAAAAAAAATAGAGTGTTGTAAGAAAACATATTAAAAGAAGTACCAAAATTATTTAATCATACATTTATAAAACATGCTGCATATTCTTATAGGACTGTGAGAAAAAATGTCTAAAGCAATAACAAAATCATTAATAGACTATACACATTCAAATCAAGTCTAGTACGTTACGTGGTGGTGAGGTTACAATACTAAACATGACATATACCTTGAACTTCTAGGGATGCTAAGCTGATGATGGCTAGAATCCTAAATACAGAAAATCATCTGTCTTTGAATAGTAATGCTAAGGTTGTTTGATCATAATACAAGTTTAATTAAATAAATTATATATGATATCTTATAATCATATATAATTGCTATAATTTATATTATATAATTTATATAATACAATAAGATTAAATAAAAATTAGATGTCACAGATTGATGTTAGGAGAAAGTAAATTTTGACCAATAGAAAAGGGATTAATTTATTATAGAATCCATTACTGTCAGAAATAACGTGCATTTAAACAAATAGATTCTAGAAAGCTTTAGATGATTTAAATGGGTGACAACTCACAATGTATAATCTTTTGATAATGAAATATATTAAAATAAAGAAAAAAGAAGTAAAGACATAACCAATACATTAATTTCTATTAGTTCTATAGCTATAAGTAATGATCACATATTTTCTGCGTGTAACATATAAAACTAAAAGGCAATGTTTTATTGGTATAGACAAATTCTTATTTTACTCTTTCTCTAAACAACTAAAATAACAAAGTATAAGGAGATAGATTTAATGTAGCCCACAGTCCATTCTGAGTACATCTATAATAAGGAATATTTTTATCACCTGAACATCTACATAACATATATATAAAAACAAAAATATTAATATAAATAACTGATCTATAAGAACTCTTATGTGTCTGGTTTGTAGGATGAGAAAGAAAAGTATGCTTATCTGTTTTGACAGTGATCTGATTGAAAAGATCCCATGGTATAGTGAATTTGCTAAGAGTAGCCCTTTTAACTAAGATGACCTTTCAATATTGGCCTGTTACATTTCTAGTTAGCAGAATATGATGATTTTTATGAATTTTTGATTAAGCAAGATGTTTAGTATAAAGGAATCAGAAATATTGATATTTTTCAACATGAAAATTTGAGCTTATTAAACATACCATTCTGAGAAGGCAAGTATGAGAAATTTTAAATATGCTTTGCATTTCACAACAGCTTCATATTATACAGAGATTCAACCCTCTAATGAACTCTATTTGTTGACTCATGCAAGAAAACAAGGTAATTGCATTATCTCAACCCCACTGATTTTTTAAGCCATGGTGTTAGAAGTATTACACCCTATATTTGAAATGAAATATATTAAAAATAACCAAGTTACTTTGAGGAAATTGGGCATAACCTTTTCATATAAAAGAATGAAATCTCATTGAATTGGAATAAAAGTATATTTCTAGTAGGAACATTTAGCTCACTAGATAAATGTAAAACATTAACTTTACTCTGCAAAAGTTATAAAAGTGATTAAAAATAACATAAAAAGTACATTCCAAAAATTAATTGAATCACGTTTGATAGAAAATATAAGACCAGAATATTTAATGACTATCTAGTTTAGTGTTGTTGTGTTTCTATGGGTTGTTTAAGATTACCTCAGTTCCTTTTTGAATGTTTTTATCTCCTGAATGATGAAAATAAATAAAGACCTATTTGCTGAGTGTGTATAATACACCATTTTTCTCTTAGTTTTTTCCATGTGGGAGGTGAGGAGTAATGAGTAGGGATGATTATCAACAATTAGCATTATACGTTGTAAGTACAGCCTTTCTATATATATCTATCACAAGATTCTTATCAAGCTGTTATGGAGATTTAAACTTGTAATGGGTATCACAATTGTTCTATAAATGGCATCTTGTACTAAATTTCTTTAGATTAAAGATGCTATATTACAGAATTGTAGTGAATATATTCTTATTTCAGAGCCTGTAAAATGTTATTTACAAAGTATATCAAAAATATTTACAAACCACATTGCCAAACTATGACATAAATAAAATTTATGTTTTTCAGTAAAGCAGTAAATCACGTTACAGCTCTGAATTAAAATGTCAAAAATAATCTTGTTATAGATTGTATAACACAGAAATTAGTAGAGTAGTAACATGGATTTAAAACTGTTTATATATATATTTTGAAGGTCATATTTTGTGAAGAGGGTGGAAATAATAGTGTGTCTCAAATAGGCTGGAATCTAAAAGCTACATTTTCACTCTTGAATTTTTTTTTTTTTTTTTTTTTTTTTTTTTGAGATGGAGTGTCACTCTGTCACCCAGGCTGGAGTGAAGTGGCATGATCTCGGCTCACTTCAGGTGCTGCCTCCCAGATTCACGCCATTCTCATGCCTCAGCCTCCCGAGTAGCTGGGACTACAGGCGTCCGCCACCACGCCCAGCTAATTTTTTGTATTTTTAGTAGAGACGTGATTTCGCCGTGTTAGCCAGGATGGTCTCGATCTCGTGACCTCGTGATCTGCCTGCCTCGGCCTCCCAAAGTGCTGGGATTACAGGCATGAGCCACTGCGCCCAGCCTATAATAATTTTTAAAATGTAAATTTAAAATTTCAGAAAATAAGCTAGTTATCAGCATAGGTATATGCAAATACATATCCAATTGTGAACCCATTACATAAAAATCACTGCTTCATTTTAGGAAGCATGGAGCATTTTGCCAAATAAAACCGACTTCTAGTGTGGATACAATCTCAAAACGTTCTGAAAAGCATCAAATACCTTGTTATGGGGGCATACTGCAATTGAACTATACTTAGTAACAAAGGTGAACCAAGCTATTCAGCCAATTAAAAAGTTAAGGAATATTCCCACAAGTTATTCAAGACAAAGAGTAACTCAAAACGTCTTTTATAGGCTCTTTAGAAAGTAAGGAACTAAGACAGAGCAGTGTAAAGCTCAAAACCATCAGATTCAGTCTGAAGTGAGGGGAAGCTGAAGACCTTATACTTTCAAGTCTAAGATTCTGCACCTATAAAAGAAGACTAAAACCAGAAGCAAATAAATTAAATCAAATGAAATAATTTCCCACGTACAGCTCATAGAGGTCCTATTACAAATGATTTATAATATTAAATTTTCATATTTTTCTTCTTCCTCCCTTTCTCTTTACTTTCCTTAACTTTCTCTTCCTTCTTCTATCCTATTTTCATCTTATGAAATAAAGTAAGCCGGGCGCGGTGGCTCACGCCTGTAATCCCAGCACTTTGGGAGGCGGAGGCGGGCGGATCACGAGGTCGGGAGATCGAGACCATCCTGGCTAACACGGTGAAACCCTGTCTCTACTAAAAATACAAAAAATTAGCCGGGCATGGTGGTGCGCGCCTGTAGTCCCAGGTACTCGGAGGCTGAGGCAGGAGAATGGCGTGAACCCAGGAGGCGGAGCCTGCAGTGAGCCGAGATGGTGCCACTACACTCCAGCCTGGGCGACAAAGTGAGACTCCGTCTCAAAATAAATAAATAAATAAATAAATAAATAAATAAATAAATAAAGTAAAATATGGGCAAAAAAGTCAAATAAGTACATATCTATAGCTTTACTAAAAAAGTCAAATAGGTACATATTTATGCTTTACTGGTTTTTTTTTTCTAACAAGAAAAGCTGAAACTATTAACTCAGTTCAGAAACTTAGGAAAAAAATAACGATTTCTGAGGAAGAAATCAGTACAAAAAAACCTATTGTGTGAGAAAATATTATTGCAAGGATTCCTATTTTCCCAATTTTATTTTCTATTTTCTGTATTTTATTAATCTCTAAATTTAATGCAATAAGAATTAGAGTCCAAATAGGGTTATATTTGAAAGTTAACAGTGTTAATGTGTTAAGAAACATATGAACTTTTTGAAACAGCAAAATAATAATAATAATTATTATTATTATAGGTGACGCTACTATACTGTATCTATCAGGAAGCCAGTATTGTGCCATTTTTCATAAATTATCTCATTTAATCCTCAAAACAAAACCATGTAAAAGGCAATATCATACTGTCATTTTACAGATGAAGTAATTGAGACAGAGGAAATTGAAGCATTGTTTTAAATGTCACAGCTGGTACAAAATGAACCAAGCAACAAGACCCCAGAGACTGTGTCCTTAAAGATTATATTATACACCTAAATTTGCAAAGTGATATCTGTCCTATCAAATAATAAAAGTTATTCTGCATGACAGTAATTACAGTCATGTAGCACTGGCAAAGAAAAGATGGGTGTAATTGAGTAACCTACAAGTAGTCCAAAGAATGTATTAAAAACCGTGTGTGAGAGAGAATACCACATAGGAGTCAAATCGACTGGGAAAAGAAACCAGAAATATATTTATTTCCTAGTGTTTATAAAAATTAAATGTTTGCAGGGAAAATTTTATTCCGAACATAGATCTTTTAGAATGTTAATGTCAAATACATGAAAACTCAGTAGCTTCTGACTTGAAGTTTGTAAATCAGCACCAATTCTGTAGCAGTGAATTAATTAATGGATACTGAAATGATTCTTACAAAGGCAATGTAAATACAATTTAGGCTTGACAGCGATGGTGTTTTGTATTACCTATTATTTTCAAAACATCAAACTGTGCCTATAAAGAAATTTCCTTTACATAACTGTGCCCTAAAAAATTTCAGATGCCTTAGGAAAATGTAGATATATTTACTTCTCCAGCCACATAAATTTGATTTTGCAGGAAAGAGTGTAATATTTTAATAAAACAGTCTTTATTTGTCATTTCACCTATAAATTAAGAGGTACTCTCCAAAATCCAATGAAGAAATCTTGTCATTGTGCAATTGTACATGTTGTAGCTATTTACATTATTTATTCTTACAAAAATCATTCTCACAATGAACTAAATCTGCTGAAATAGTCTGCCAAAAGAATTTGATTTTGTTAATACATATGCATACTTTAATAAATTGATAGAAAGTCTGTTTAGTGCCGAAACATTCCCATCACACCTTGAATTGAAGATGATCTGGTATAATTTCTTCAAACTAAATTCTTAGAATTAAAAAAAGACACATCATTACAAACAATCCCCTAGGATGAATGCTCAGTAGAGCAAAGAATGCTTTTTAAAAAATTTAAGTGTCTCTAATTATGTGTACCCAGTGCCTAGAACAATAACTCATCCTATGAAGATGCTCAAAAAAATACTTGTTGGACAAATAAATTATGTTAAAAGGCTAATATTTATTGGATGCTTACTACTTTCCAGGTATTGTGCCAAGCACCTTAAGTATATTTCCTTATTTAATGCTTACAATCACCTAATAAGTTTATACTTCTGCTGTTTGATATTTACAGAAGAGGACTTAAATGTCAACTCTTTTACTAATTATTTCATTCTGGGAAAGTTGATGAATCTCTCACTCTCTATGAGTCTCGGTGTTCTCACCTGTCAAATGGAGATAATAAGCTTATCTGGCCTAAGTTGTGAGAAATAATGACTGAAGAAATAAACATCGCAAAGATGTATCATAGTTCTAGACACATAGTTGATATATAGAATCACTAAATATCTTATTTCAATGGACCATAAAAGGAATTTTTTTTCTATCTTATAGTTGTAGTCAACTCAAAGAGAAGTAAGACATAGTTTTCCTTGCTTGAATACGTGTAAACTTGTTATTTCTGTTGGCTTAGCTTCACAATGTGACTTCACATTGTCTTAGTCAATAAACCGTTTCAGGACATTTAAGGTGGGTGTATGAGTCCTGGATATGGTCAAAAGTCTTCTTTTGAATTTTCTGCTAAATGTAAATCAACATCTGCAAGAAAGCTTGCAGATTAGATGTCATCAGCTTGGAAAAACAAAACAAGAGAATACAAGCAATGAAGCAAACAAAGCAGGGACAGAAGTGGAGTATTCTTTTCGGAAATTCTTTAGTACCAATGCTTTTGCTGTCCCTGAGAACAGTAGAATGTGGAAAGACATGGTCACAGAGGGCTCTGGGTTGAAATCTAGTACAGAAGAATAGGATGCTAAATGCAAAGGGTTTTTAAAAATAGCTTAACTGATTTACTTCACCTGTGTTTTTCTTTTGTCAATGTACATATCATTGTATAAGTGAATGCAAAAATATTATGTTATTGGTGAAATCGACAACATTCAAACTGACAAGAAAGCGTCATGTATTTTCACTGGCAGTCTTTTTCTAAGGAGTCTATAAAAGAGTAGTGAGTCTTAAAATTGATGGCATTTCAGATTTCTAAAGTGTAGTAGCTCATGTATTTAGAGAAAAGGAAGAATACATTTTATATAGTGCAATTCAAAACTTATCTTCCTTCCCAAAATAAGAATTTATGATTTATACCACCTATCAATTGGTGTGGTGATTACATTATCACATTCTACATGAATTCCCTCGAAGCTGCATGTGTAACAAACTCTTCTCCTATCAACGTTGGCTGAAGACATAAACAAAATCTTAGTATGTGTTAAACATTTTTAAGTCCCGTATATCCAACATACATTATTGGTAAAGCAACCATTTGTTGGTACTGTCTGTGTTTCAGGTCCTATGAGAAACTGAGAATTCAATGGTGAGCAACAAGGCTACTTTTCTTGCTGATAGCGCTTGGTGTTCAAGGCTATGTGGAGAAGACCAACACAGTATTTTGAGACTATATTAGCTGAAAGATATTCTTGAGGAAGTGACACTTGGAAGGAGGTCTTATTGAGCCAAGGATTTTAACTCCAATGGAGAGGATATGGAAGATTAGTTTAAGTATTCATGTGTCCCTCTTAATGGCCATTGTGAGGATTAAATGATATAATCCATGTACAACATTTTGTAGGTGCCTGAAACATAATAAGGCTCATTTGGCACATGCTATCTATTTGTATTACTAATAATATCATTACAATTGGCAAAATAGCAACATGCCCAGGAGCCTTGTGTCATGACAGATTGTGGCTGATAAAACGGTCTCAAAGAAAGGCAGTGTGGCTCAAGTGGAAAGAAATGAAAATTGTTTAAGATGGGTTGCAAATGTAGGTAGGAGCCATTCCAGTCAAGGTTTGCAGCTGTACTGTTTTTCTTTTATTCTAAAAAAGGTTTCAAAAGGAGAAAGTGAAAATGAACTGATCAAATTTAAGCTTATAAATGATGACTTGCAGCAATGAGTCACAGGGATTGGAAGGATGTCAGACCAGATGCATATTCATTACTTAGATGTTTTGGTAGTAGTTTTTCCAGCAAAAAGCAGTGGCACCAGGGAAAATATAACACCTGTATGGTAGCCAATAAATATTTTATTATTTTCGTATACTTTGAAAATACACATTGATAGGTTGTACACATTTTTAGTAAAATGGATGTTATAAATAAAATGCTAGTCCAAGAAACGACATATACCTGAGCTTTAATAAGTTTTATTGCTTTTATCAATGCCTGACACTCAATAAATTCTGTTTATTACTATTATAATTACTAGTATCACCTGCTAAATGAGATACTGAGGTGATAAAACATAGTATATGAAGCATTTTTAATTCCATGGTTCAAGAAAAACATGGAAGAAAAACATGTAATATAAACATTGTTCAGAACCACAGCTGGGTCTTCTAATACTTTATATAAAAATATGACAGCATCCCTAACATAGACAGTTGATATGAAATTATTGATTGATTAGTTTCTAAATTAAATGTTTTCACCAAACTGATTTATATCTATGGCAGTATAGGCAGCCACACATCAACAATAAGACTCTGACTTAGGTTGAATCTTAAGAAAAAATAAAAAGAAAGATGGAAGTTTGAAAAAGGACACAAGGATAGAACATACTGATCACATCTTAGTCACGGCATAAGAGCTTTATTTAAAGGAAATAAATTCCCAGGAGCAGTGGCTGACACCTGTAATCCCAGCACTTTGGGAGGCCAAGGTGGGCAGATCACTAGGTCAGGAGATCGAGACCATCCTGGATAACACGGCAAGACTCCGTCTCTACTAAAAATACAAAAAATTAGCCGGGCGAGGTGGCGGACGCCTGTAGTCCCAGCTACTCGGGAGGCTGAGGCAGGAGAATGGGGTGAACCTGGGAGGCGGAGCTTGAAGTGAGCCGGCATTGTGCCACTGCACTCCAGCCTGGGTGACAGAACGAGACTACGTCTCAAATAATAATAAAATAAAATAAAATAAAATAAAATA
Source organism: Theropithecus gelada (assembly GCF_003255815.1). Classification (NCBI taxonomy): domain Eukaryota; kingdom Metazoa; phylum Chordata; class Mammalia; order Primates; family Cercopithecidae; genus Theropithecus; species Theropithecus gelada. Next base: position 98,248,188 of record NC_037681.1, read on the forward strand.
AAATAAAATAAAATAAAAAATAAAGGAATTAAATTCAATGAAGAGATCCCTGTGAAGGCCTCTTAAACAGGTAAGTAAGAGCTTAATGTATACTTCTACAAGAAGATTGACATAGTAAAATTCAGGAACTCTTAGGAAGATGATAATTAAGAAATAAAGTTATTTCTTATCAATATAACACCCAATCAAACTAACAACATGAATGATATACCTAGGTGCTCATGGATAGATACTGAATATATTGGCCACCTATGAGAGATGTGGATCATATGGGTACACACTGAGCAAGTCACATAGTGACAAAGTTTCCAGATCATTCCCTCAACAAAAGTAACCTTCATATTTTTAGTAAAAATTTACACTCTCTGAAGTTAAGCCTTTCATTTTAGCGATATATTCCCTTGCTTTTATGACTGGAGATATTTCCTTTATGTTATGCAGCGTATATGCACCTATGCACATAGGCTCTTTCCCCTTTCTTTTACACACACACACACACACACACACACACACACACACAAAGATCAGCAAAAAACAAAAACAAAAACAAACAAAAAAAAAAACCCACACAACTAAAAAGCATAAATTCTTGGGTGATTTTTGCTGAGAAATATTGTTCAGATATTTTAGCCACTCATTTTTGTTGTTGTTGTTCTGGGTCGTAGGCATCTTCTATAAGGCAATTGTGTATGATTAAAGACAATGGATGCTAGCACCTTAGTGTCTACGTTCAAATGTTGTCTTGGTTGCTTGCCATTCCTATGGCCTGGACAAGCTATCCAATCTCTCTGCGCCTCGGTGGCCTCATTTGTAAAATGGGAGAATAGTATACTTACCTCCCAGAGTTGCGGTGGGAATTACCTGAGTCAACACATGTGACACATTTAGAAGATTGATTGATATCTAGTAGGTCTCAGTTTTAATCATTTTGCCTGCCTCTGGGAAAATATTTTCCTTTTCAATCCTTGAAGCTGGAATAAGTCTCTTCTACCACTCGTACACCAAATGCCCAGCATATTTTGTTATTCCTCTTTTGCCCCCCTTTCTTTTCTTACGATTTCTTCCTCCTTTTTTCCAAGCTTTCTGCTTAATCTTCAAATCATTTCTGAGTCTCTCTGTGACATGGGGGTGACAGTGTAGCATAGCAGAGTTTTCTGCTTTAGTAAGCATCAATGAAGCACATTTGGAAATAAGTTTAACACGCTCAGGATATCAACGTACATTTCCACATCTCCAAACAAAATACTATTTGTCACAGTTACAATAAATTTGGGGTTCTTTAATTTCAAGATTCATACAAATGGATTCACAAATAAATAGTTTCCATTTTCCATTTCCTAGTTCTAAGACTGCAAGCTGTGTGGCTTGGGTATTTAAATTCTCATTTTCTCATCTATAAACAAGCGATAAAAATATCACCTCTCTGATGGGCTTTTGTGAGAATTAAATGAAGTGAAACCTGCAAAAATAGTCAAAACAGAATCTGGCACATAGTAAGTAGTCAGTGAAGGACAGTTATTGACATTATTAGTACTATTAACTTTATGTTCCTAAGTTAGATGTAATCATAATGCAAAGAATATGGAGCATGTTCTGAGTTCCTTTGGGACAGGAATGGAGACTGATAAGTTATATAATGTAAGCACTTTCAAAAGCATTATCATCACGTAATCTGTATAGGTAGCACAGAACGATGCTTCACTAAATATTTGACTCAACATGTAATAGGCAATCTGTTTATTTTAATAAATAATATGTTTTTTTTCTGTATCATGTTTCTCAACCTTGGCACTACTGATATCTTGATTCATATTATTGTAGGGAGTTTTTCTGTGTATTGTAGGCTGTACAGCAGCATCTCTAGTGTCTTCCCACTAGAAATGTTGCACATTCTTCCTGCTGGGTTGTAACAATATTTCCATAAATTGTCCATTATCTCCTGTAGGGGGTGGCGCAAAATTACCCTAGGTTGAGAACAACTGATTTACATTGATCTGCAAAGATGTAGTATTGGGTCATAATCTTCAACAACAAGATATAGCTTATATTGAACATTAAAAGAATAAAAAATAGACTATTCTTACAACTAACTTAGCACCATCAGTTATTTGCAATAATTAGCCCTTTGTGGGGCCTAATTTGATCGAGTTCCAACATAAACTCACACCTTTTTTGCTTCATTAAGACTGAACATCAGCCACACTGTCTTCCTTTCATTTTATTGATGTAAACAAGAGTCAGAGCTTGGACTTTAGCCATAAGAAGACAGCACTTTAAATATGGATACTGTAAAATCATGATGCACTTCCTAAGAAATGCATTTTTTTGGCCGGGCGCGGTGGCTCAAGCCTGTAATCCCAGCACTTTGGGAGGCCGAGACGGGCGGATCACGAGGTCAGGAGATCGAGACCATCCTGGCTAACACGGTGAAACCCTGTCTCTACTAAACACATACAAAAAACTAGCCGGGCGAGGTGGCGGGCGCCTGTAGTCCCAGCTACTCGGGAGGCTGAGGCAGGAGAATGGCGGGAACCCGGGAGGCGGAGCTTGCAGTGAGCTGAGACCCGGCCACAGCACTCCAGCCTGGGTGACAGAGCAAGACTCCGTCTCAAAAAAAAAAAAAAAAAAAAAAAAAGAAATGCATTTTTTTTCTCCCCCAAGACTGCTCTGGCCATCTCCAAACCCAGATTTGGTGAAGTCTGCCAGTACCCTCTACTAGTATAAGAAAGTGATGTAAATAATAACTCAGGCTTTGAGGACTCACAAAGGTATCCAAAATTATGGAAACATGTTTAAGAATAAATTTGAAACTTTCTTGACAAATCAAATAGGTGTTTGTCATTTTACGATTTACAAGGTATGAATCCAAAACTAGTACAAAATAAAGGTGGAGGCAGTACAAACTCTAGTGATGCAAAACGATTTTTAAATGTATTACCAGAGGCAGAAATTATAAGGAATGGGGTCGTTATTGTATATACAGTGTGAATAAACATATGTATGTATATGTGGATACTTATGGGAGAAGCTTGACATCTTTCATCAGATTCTCCAATGCTTTAAAAACTTCAAGTATAGTCAGTTCTACTATAACACTTGTTTTGAAAATGCAAACTTTTCCAAGGCAAATTTATGTGTGTCTGTGTGTCTGTGTGTCTATGTGTATCTCTCTGTGTATTGTAAGCAAGTATATCTATAAAGACACAGGTATATTTATATGTGTACAGATATAAATATATTTGCTTATGTGCAATTCTGCCCACAAGAACACTAGGCACATGCAGAAAACTGTATCCGGCTCCAGCTGAATACAGCTTGGTAGGAAACACTCACGCCTGACACACCACTCAGGTATCTCAATGCACCATGTGTTATTAGTCACAGCCATCCGTGTTCTATGTCCAATTTCAATAACCCTCCTTCTGTCACTTTATAATAATTCACAAGCTTCAACCATTCTAACATCTGCACCCACAAGATAGTTTATGTGCCATAATTATCATAGTATTTCTATATTTTTAACCATTCAACATGTATACAACTGTTAGCCTTTTTTTTTCGATGTTTGTCTTTTCATATGTCATTGACGAAGTATTTGAGTATCAGGCCCCTAACTGTCTCCCCCAAGCCCTGTGAATTGTATAGCACAATTTTGCAGAGCGCAGTGGTTTTTTCAGAACGCATATGTCATGTTATAGCAGACCCTGACTGCAGTTTAATGATGTTGGCAAACGTTCCTCGTGTTGTTGGATTTAGCTCACTGTTTCCACACAAAGGTGTTAGTAATGAATGTTGATGTGGGGATTTTAGCATTTCATTAGTACAGTTTATTTCTTCCATATTTCCCTTTTTACATAAAAAGCAGAGAAGGCAGTGTTTATTGAAAGAGTGGATTAGATGAGTGAACCATGGGGACAAACAGGAGAAAGGTGCAAAAGACAGAAAATAAATTATGAAAATGTTCCTTTTCCTTAATCATTCTCTAATTAATTTCTTATCCACTCTCAAGAGGCTAGAAAGTAGGACGTGTACCACATTACACAGAAGGTGGCATTAGCTCCTTTGTCACTGTTGGTAAGATTTTGCATATGAATCAGCTGTTGTGATGTGGATAGCTCAGTAGGTTCTGACCTCCTGTTCAGCACTGTGGTTCAACTGCAGACACCATGAGATGATTGGCAAGGCCAGTGCATATCAGCTTCGGGTAGAGATCAGCCTTTTACATGAGAGATGAAATGATCACTCATAATATACATAGTACCTTCCTGAGTCTCATCTTAAATTATTCTTTTGCATACAACAACAATAACTAAAACACTAGAGGGATACAGTTTGCAATTTTGTATCTGTATTATTCTAATTGTATTATCAAAAAAATTCTTTTTTCAAGTATCTTCATTCATCTCTGCAGCCTGAATTTCAAATTACCATAATCTCTGCAGCCTGAATTTCAAATTACCGTCGGGTTATAATGGGAGAAGAACTGGGAAGTTCATTTACATAATTCTTATTCTTACCGCCTTCCCTCTTTAGGTCCATTTTCCCTATCAAAAAAGATGAATTAAAAGTTTTTTTTGTGTGTGTGTATATATACATACACACACACATACACACACATATATACGTGTGTGTGTGTGTGTGCACAAAGTCAGTCTCACCAGCTGTATACATTATTACTAATTGCACTACCTTTCCATTAACAATAAAATATTGTAGGGCTCAGAGTCAATTATATCACAGCTGTGAAGTGTAAACAGTTTCCACTCTCTTACAATACTGGATCCACTTCCCCTTTATTTTGTCTCATGAAAGGTGGAAGAGCAGCATTTGCTAATTTGACAACTCAGGGCTAAGAGTAATACTAGCCAAAACTAAGTATATGCTAGACACTTTTCTAAGCACACCACATGTATGAAGTCATTACATTCTCACTGTAGTATTATTATTGTTTTAGAGGTGGCATAGCAGAAACACAGACTGGTTAAGTGACTTGCGAAAGAGATCAAACTCCTTACTATTTGCTCTGCTGCCATTCTGAGTTATAGAAATGTGAAGTAATGCTGGATTCCTTATTACCACAATTGGGGATATTATTGATTTGATGATTTTGATTTCCTTAGGATGTTATATAAGACAGAGAAAAATAAAAGTTCTTGCCTGGATTTAAATATATCTTTTGGGTTATTGAATATTTTTGGACTCCATATTTCTCAATTGCAATGCATGCATCATTGTTATTTGAATTATGTCCTCATAAAAAGTTAATTGTATAAACTTTGAAGAGCCATGTTGGATAGTTGTGACTGCATGATTTGAGATGGGAGATACAACCAGGGAAAATTTTTGATGTGGAAGATTTGGGGCAAAGGTCTGGTTTTCTCAGAGCTCTCAGTAGACTATAAAAAAACTGTTAAGTATTTGAATAATAGTCCCAAATAAAAGAAAGCCAGGTTTCTCCTATAGTTTCATTTCTCCTTTTCAGAGAGAAGAAAGCCTCATTATTCTCGTAACTTAAGTCCAAAGGGTAAAGAGAAAGTGAAAATTGGAGGAGGAAGAGGAAGGAGGGAATATGTGATTTAGGGGAAGTTATGTCCACCTTTTCCTATCTCAAGCATGCATCCACCTACCCTCTTTCTATATTCTTCCTCAAGAGAGGAGATGATGTTCACCAGATAGTTAAAAATATTAGACATTGATTGAGCAATTATGAATTCTAGGTGTCTTAAAGTAAAAGAAGCCATACCTGCCCTTTCTCTATTTCCCTTTTTCCATTTCCCTTTCTCCTACCTCCTTTCTTCCCCTCCTCCAACATGAGATTCTCTAACTTTTCTCTCCATTTATCTCCCAAGTCTACATGGCTGGGCAGACACAGTTGACAACTTGACTCAGCCTCTCCAACAGCCCCAACCCACATGCTCAAGGAATGGTCACTCCTTCTTCTTACCAGTTCCATGTTGCTGAAAGAGTCACTTGACATAGCCATCTCTGAATCACCACAGATACAGCTGACTACAGGTATTTTAACATTTTTAAAATGGAGAATTAAAGATACCTACATAAACCTCAAGTCTAAGTAGCCTCTTCCAACTCAGCCTTTTCCAGAACTCTTCACCTTAACTGAAGCTTGTCAATGACCCCCCTGACTCCCGTTTTATTCTTTGTTGTGTGTATGGCTCCTTTGGGAACCCCAAGGGAAGGAAAGAAGAAGAGAGATCATTTGTGACTGTTCATAGTGTATTCGAACAGAAGTAAAACCCCATCATTAATGATTAACAAATATTTCATCCTGATTGTGTCAAACTTTTATTTTATTTTTTTAACCATTATGAAATATTTTGGGTTTCAGTCATAAAATTACACCAGGGCATTGTAAAAATGATTATTTGATATACTTTTCTGTAGATGAGAGTATATGAATATATTAGTAGGAAGAAGCTGAAATGTATCAACTGACACAAATAGTTTTATTTTACTTCTAATTTTCTGAAGAATTTTGGAAATAAATTTGATACAGTGGCACTAAGAAATTGACACAGGCCACTTGCCTGTGTAGTTAAAGTGTTAGCAAAAAATCAAAATGGTTTAAAAGAGCTCCTGCACAAAACTAATCATACACATGATACTTTTATAGCACTTAATAACTTAAAATCAATTCATGAAGCCTTAGTCAAGGAAGGCTTCTAAGTGGTTAGATTTATTTTTTAGTGCTTAGAACAAAATCTGTTCTTTAAGAGGCTGTCAACTTTGCAATCACAATCTTTCTCTCCAGGTTCCCCCACCACTTTATTGAGTTCTGGAGCTGTTGATTTTTAAGTCCAATATGTAGGTTGATAAAAATGGTATTTTTAAGAAAACAGATGTTGTATCAAGCAGATGGACAATCTATGATAAAGACCAAATCAAACACAGAATTAAGTTGAAGTGTATGTCTAAATAGATTGGAACAGACACATTTATTCAACAAATATTCATTTAGGGAAGTGGTTCTTCAGTTTCAATGGGTATACACATTACCTGAGGTATCTGTTTAAGATCTGAACAATTCAGAGATCCACTTCCAGTAATTTTTGTAGAGTAGGTTTGGCACTGGATCCAAGAACTCAGTGCTTTCTGTGCATTTGGCTCATTGATCCATTTGAACAAAAACAAAAAAATGATGTAAGAGATAATTGTCTGTAACTCTACTGAATATTCAGGAGATGGTAAGAAAATAGTCTTTGCAACTGAGTATTTCATGAAGGGAAAGAAAATGCTTAGGTAGTTAGACTAATAAATGAATATGTCAATAATCCATGCAATTGAAGAAGAATGAACACATTACTCCAGGACGAGAGAGGAAGAGAATCTAACCCTGCAGCAGAGATAAAGAAAAGCTTCGTGTTAGAGACAAGGAAACCAAGTAGTAGAAATCCTGTAAATACGTCTAGGAAAATATTCATATATATATATATATATTCCCCAAAAGCTAGAGATTCTTTCACAATTGGAAGCTGCAAGGCTGCAAATAGTTTGCTGAGCCCAAGAGAGGAGTCACATGTGGAAGAACGAGATAGCAGAAGAGGCTTTGGAATTGAGTGCACATAATGAATGTTCCTGTCCCTCTATGCCATGATGATCTAAGGTTTGTCTATATCCAATGAAAACACAATTTTCAAAAAGTGGTTTGGGTAAATATTATCACATTTTGTTGGAATGGGGAGAGATTGTAGGAAAGAAAATTTGATAGGGATCTATGGCTATAATGCAGGCAAGCAATAATAAGGGCAAGGCCAAAAGCAGTAACAATGTTTTGGGGTGAAGAGGAGAAATGGAACTGAAAGGCACTCTGAAGATATAGTAAATAGTATTTTGTGAATTTCTGGATATGGGTTTTGCATGGGAGCATGGGTCCAGGGTGATTTCAGGCTTGGGGAGGAATATATGCATCAGACTGAAATAATCCACAGAGATGTGTTAGGATAGCTTGATATTTAAGTGCAGTCATACAATTGTCAAATGTTGACAATAAATTAAAAGCATTTCAAAATACTGTAACTGGTCAAACAAAACATGTCTGTTGATCATCTATGGCCCGTATTTTGCAGAATGCATCCTCTGATTCACTTGGAGGAAAAACAGACCCTGAGTGATAAAGCAAAATGTTCAAAATTATGTAGCTGATTAGTGCCAGAGCTAGAACAAGAATTCCCATTACTTTTCATTTCCACTACAGAGAGTAACACTGTAAAAGGTTAATCTGAAATATTTGAATTTGTGTAAATTGAATACTACTATATGTTAACTATTAGATTATTGGCTTAGGATAAGCAAAATGAGTGACTGCGCTGAAGGCCTAGAAATAGCACCGTCTCAGTGGGTATGACCGAAGTGATCCAATGGGATGATGACAAGTTTTACAGGAAAAGGGGCCACAATTAATTTATTGTGTATTTAGAAGTGTGCATATGTTATCCACGTGGTTACTAATTAATCTGTTGTAACTATTACTCTAAGTCTTTCTGAATCTAATGGTCCAGTGAATCATGCCTAAGCAGAAGTATATGCTGAATATAAAGACCAGTACCAGAGTTGGTAGTTATAGGCTTGCTAATAAAACATTCTTGACGCCAAATTTAAATCACTTCATCCTAAATTGTAAAAAAGTATAAAGTACTGTGTTCCCAGAATTAATTCCCTTATTTTTTTTTTAAAAAAGTAATTGTCATCCTTGTAAATAAAAGGACTATAAATATCCGATATTAATGTAATAATTATGATTTTAATTAATGATATAGTGCTAATAAATGTGCACACGTGTGTCCTACTTGAATTTACCAATCCCGCTTATAATCTAAAAGAGAGAAAGGTGTTAATAAAACACATTTTATGGGAGATGGAGAAAAAAAGATTGAACATAAGCAATGCTGCCGTTAGCTGATTGCTTCCTATACAACACGCCGAAAAGAAATGAATACCTTGGTAGACAGGATGTGAGGTACAGGTAAGGAAAGTTGCCAGAAAAAATAGAAACAGAAAGGGAGAGTTGTTCAGGGTTCCAATTCCTTTCTAACTACTCAACATAGAAGTATCTGTGTTAGTATTCATGGTTCTGCACAGCAGTCACCTGGGATCAAAGGTCGTCAAGGTTGTGGATTTTGGCATAAAGTAATGAGACATATGTGTTACCTTTCTGTCTTTTTTTTTCTTAAATGTACTTACATTATGTAATCAATAGCATATAAAACCTATATTTGCTGTATAAATGTAGTCATCAAACAAAAGCTACCCAGATTAAAAAGTGAAGCATTTCTAGTACTTTAGATACACTTTATGTACCAATTTTTGATTATATCTTTCCTTTTCTTCCCAAAGCAACACTGCACTTAATTATATATCAATCTTTCCCTTATTTTACTTTATAATTTTATCATTAGGGATATATATGGATAAATGGCATATTATTAGGGTTTTCCTGGTTTTAAACTTGATATACATTGAATCATGCTCTATATATTCTTTCTAACTTGCTCTCTTCACCTTATATTATGTTCTTGAGATGCTTTCAGGTTGATGTATGTAGCCATAAGGCATCTATTTTTACTGCTTTATAGTATTCTATTGTACAATGCAAAAAATCTATTTTCCAATATCCTATTAATGGATGCTTATGCTATTTTCAGTTTGGACTATTATGAACCAAACTACCATAAATATTAGTGTGAGCATGAGAGAGAGTCTCTTGGAGGTATAATTCTAGGAGTAGAAATACCAGGTTGTACAATGATCCCTGCTGTAATATTTTACTTTTTTAAATGGATGCTCTTTGACAAGAATCAGAACAGTATATTATTTCTGAGTGTACCTAACAAAGCGAAGAACGCATTTTTTTATGTTTAGTAGATTTGTTTTCAAATCTGACCATGTCAGTTGGCAATCATTCATGTAACATTTGTGGAAAGTGGCCAGTTTAAACCATTTTAATATATTTGCAACTGTTGACATATTTGAAATTTGATGACCTTGAACATAGGTAAATCAGAAGTATTTTTATAATTCCTTTTGTGTCTATGTGACATACATCATGATTCCTAATATAAGGAATAGCAGTGAATTGAGTCTAAAAACATCAATTAATCTTTAAGTTTATATATCCACTCTCTGTCATTGGACATACATTTTAGGTTGACAAAGGACCTAAAATCTTAAGGAATCTGATTAGTTTAACCAACATGAATATGTGTTTAAGATAATTTTAAACTTTTATTTTACATTAAGAAATCCAAAAAAATATATAAATCTAGAAAAGTTTTATAGTGCAGGTTCATTGGCATAAGCTTTAGAATGACAGGACTTTGCATGCCATTTATCTCATGTTTTAAACAATAAAATGATATGAGAACTGTGAAAAGTCTAAAAGTAGATAATGCAAAGAGTGGATATGTGTCATTTTTGTTTCTTGTTTATTTGCCTTTTCAGAATTTTGACTGGCTTCCTCTAGTTTATGGAATCTCCCATCTCATGAGATAAAGCATTCCTAAAGTTACAGAAACTAAAAGTACCAGGCTGATTTCCCAGTCTCCCTTATTACTAGGGTTCAATCATGTGACCTCCACTCTGCCAGTTTGAAGCACCGTCCACCAGCCTTAAATCAGAAGCTATTGATAGCCAGGACTGTACAGAATCCACTACTGAAAAAGGTAGCCACTGGCAGCAACTGTATCTTGTCTAGTGTGCTGTGTTGGTGAGGCTAGCACTGCCAAAAACAGCTCCTGGTGCTCAGTGTGACCACAGTGTTGCTTCAATTGATCAATTTATGCCAAAAGGCATAAATTTGGATGTTGCTACTGGCAATGTCACCTCAATTCCTGTCTCTCCAGCGCTGCTGTTAATGAATTCCACTCCTACCTGAACCAGCCAGAGTGAGTTTCTCTTGCTTTTGGCAATCTTGACTGATACAGTATACTAAATACTTAAGCAGTACCAAGTCTATAGTAATAATGCATATAACTCCAAGTCAGAAACACTTGGCTTATTTAGTGTTGTATTCCCAGCACCTAGTTCAGGTAACATATGGCAACCATGAAAAAACTGTATATCAGATAAATCTTTAGTCATGAAAATGTTTACTCATTGAAGCATTATTTAAAACACTTTTAATATGATATTTATATGACACCTGATACAGCTTCATATTTGCTTTAGAGAGATGTTATTCAACAGTTTAGGAGCTATATAATATTAAAACTCGCTCTCTTCTCTCTGTCTCTCTCTTTCTCTCTCTCTCTCTCTCTCACACACACACACACAGACACACACACACATAGACATCTCATCAGGTACAAAGTTACAAGGTACATAATAAAAATTACCACATACTATTAACAGTAGCTAAGATATATTCTTGAAATCCATTAGTCTCAAACTTAAACCTAAATTTCAATCTTTAGCCAATAACATAGGAAGAAAATAGCTTTATATGGTCTTTGATTCTGTTTTTAACTATTTTTTGCTTATAAAGCTGAATAAAGTGTTTTTATTCTACACCTAAGTGCCTATGATCAGCACTGTCGTTGGGCTGAACTTTTACAAAATGGAAAACAAACGAAACATATCAATGTAAGCAAATAAACAAGTTTTAATAGGAATCTTTAACTACTATTGTTGCTTCTCTTTGTCTCTAGATTTCAGAGTTGAAACAATACCCAAGAATTTGGTTCCCAATTTTCCAAAAAAAATCCTGTATCTTGTTATATAGTAATGGCTTGCTGTTTACATCTCCCCAGTTCAATTTTTACCATAAACATTCTAGCTGAAGCACTTATTACCTTATAGCTAACCAATTATAATATTCTAACATTTATTTTCAGTTCCAAGTTTTTGACCGCCCAGTCTATTTTTATATATATATATGTCATATATATATATATCATATATATGTAAATTAAATTCCAACATATTACATTCCCCAATATTATTTCCCAACTGAAAAGGCTTTATGAATCTTCACTGCCTATGTTTTAATTTTTAAATGTATTTAGCATTCAAGGAGTTCCACAGTCTAACTAAATATAACTTTCCAACTTATTTTCCAAAAATTCTATAGGCAAACTTTGACAATAACCAAAAGAGTTCATATACTTTCCCATAAAATTCCTTTGGAGAGTATCATATCCACATTTTAAGTCTTATTATTCAATTCCAGTCAGGCCTAATTCATCATGTAAAGTCTTATCTGAAGACTAGTTTTTTTCTGTAGTCACATTTGATCACCTCCATCCCAATCTCGCTAATGAATTTATTGAGTTTTTGAATGTATTCTATGTACTTCATTGTTAGATAGAATCCACTTGCCTCTAATAAGGGGTATAAAAATTGCATGTTATATATTTTTTATTTACCCACATCACCTAATTCTGCTCAATGCCTATAAAAGGCAATCAATAAGTATCTGTTGATTGATTTTTAGATGCAATCTGAGCATCAGTGCTGTTCTTTCTGATGAGCTGGAAAATGGAACATGGAGGTTCACTGGACTTGATTAGAGGTGAGACTCAGAATACTGAATTAGATGTGGTACACTTCTGTCTCATTTTGGATGTGTGGAAAACAATTCTGTGTGCTTGCTCGTTGTTTTATTATTAATTCTTAATTTTCTTGCAGGAGTTAGAGAATGAGGTCTGCACTATACTTGTAATTCTCTTAAATTCTAGGTACTATTCCAAGCATTGATAGTATGTCAGTGAACAAGATACTCTTTTCCTAGATCTTGCTTTGCAGTAGGTGAAAACAGAATTAACTTACTAATCAAATAAATAAATAAATAAGGTGATTTCAGACGGTGATAATTACTTTAAATAGAATGCATGGTGCAGTGAAACTAAAGGTGAGAAGGAAGAGGCCATTTCAGGTTAAAAAAAAATCTGTTGAAGTTGCAGCTGAGACAGAAATAGTGAGAAGGAGCTATCCATGGACTGGGCAGAGCCTTCAAGACAAAGGGATTTGTAAAAGTTCAAAGGCTGAGTCACCAATGAGTTTGAAGTGTTTAAAGGGAAAATTACTAACGCTTCTGGTAACTATTTACAGGCTACAGGAAGAATAGTAATGAGGGGAGTTGGAGAACTAGATGTAGGTTGGCGGTGGAGGAGGAGGGAACATGTAGCTTCTCCTTACAGACCACTGAGAGTTGTTCAGATTTCACATTAAATGCAGTGGGAAGCCATCAAAGGTTTTAGTTAGAGGAGTCTCATGATCAGGTTTATAGTTTTAAAAATGACTTTTAGGCCGGGCACAGTGACTCACGCCTGTAATCCCAGCACTTTGGGAGGCCGAGGCGGGCGGATCACAAGGTCAGGGGATCGAGACCATCCTGGCTAACACGGTGAAACCCTGTCTCTACTAAAAATACAAAAAATGAACTGGGCGCGGTGGCGGGCGCTTGTAGTTCCAGCTACATGGGAGGCTGAGGCAGGAGAATGGCGCGAACCCAGGAGGCGGAGCTTGCAGTGAGCAGAGATGGCGCCACTGGACTCCAGCCTGGGCGACAGAGCCAGACTCCAGAGCGAGACTCCGTCTCAAAAAAAAAAAAAAATTACTTTTACAATTCTGTGGAGACTAGCTTACTGAAGATGAAAACAGATAAAGGGAAACAATTTTTTAAGTTATTGCAGTGGAGTATGCAGCATGGAATAGGATGACAGTCAGGTAGGTGTGAAGAAGTTGACAAACTCAGCATATATTTAGGTGGTGGAACCAACAGGACTTGCTGATGGACTGGATGTGAGGAGCAAAGGAAAAGAGATAAAAGAAAACGTTGAAGGTTTTAAGAATGAGTGTGTCATGAGCCCGCTTTAATACCATTTCTAGCAAATGAAGAGTTTTGTCTATGTAAGAGGAAGTACAAGACAGAATGAGCTAAATTAGAGAAATTAGAGCAATAAAATAGAGCAAAATTATTTTAATGGATGATGTTAGGAGGCAGAGGAATGAGCTATCAAAGGAGACCAGATGTGCAACCTGCACGTGACACAGGGTCCTGACTGCAGAAGGTTCCCACACTTGGTTTATTGCTTTACCATCACTTTCTTAAAATTCTTAATACTTTTTTTTAACAAGAGACCCTGCATTTTCATTTTGCACAGGGCCCTGCAAATTACATAGTTGATCCTGCTAGAGAGTCATACTCAAGAATAGAAAGGGAATTTTGAGAATGGGTTAACAGTAACTAAAATGATGGCTTTTGTAGCCAAGATTTTATAACTCAGATTCAGTATACCGTAGGTCACTGGAAAAGCTGAGAACTACGTTTTCACTTTCTAAAGTGTTTGTTGAGTGCTCTCTACCATAAGACTGACTGCTTCTTATTGCCTCAACCAAATTTGTTAATTTCCATGTGACCTTATATATAAACTTATATAAAAATATTCCATGCATACTTGAAATTAACTTTTTGATAAAGGGTAGAAAGTTTAACATATAAATACTAGAGTTATTACTGATATTATTTAAATTCTAATGTCCATATTTTTGTGATTTTTGATATGACAAAAAGATAGGTATTTAATATATTCCACTGTAATTTTGATTTTATCTGTTTCTTCTTGAATTTTTATTTTATTTGCAATGTTGATTCTAAGTCATTGGATAGAAAAATTCATTTGTGGTATGTCTTAAGTAAAGATTACACAGTTGATGCTTATAACATAATTATCAATGATATTTGATAAATTTTAGCCTTGAATGCTGCTTTTCTTGATATACTATTTCTATCTAAAGTAATGTTGTATTTTCCATTTTTTGCTTGTCAATATTTCTTTATTGTTTTGCTTTTGATATTTCTGTGGTATTTCTTTTGGGTATATCTTTTATAAAAAGCACACTGTAAAACTATCTTACTATAAATTGTTTAATCCATTCACATTTATTTTCATAGCCTTTAATTTATACTTTCATAATAGTATTTAATTTTTTGTTTTTCCTTGTTTTGTTTTCTTACCCCCATTTTCTGTTATACTGGCCAAATTTTTGTAATATTTCTATTTTCTAGAGCAATTTTTTTTTTCTGGTTCACCTAGTTAGCATCTGCTTACCTCTCAGATGTCAATTCGAAGTTTCTTTGAATACCCCACACAACCGATTCCACCTCTCACCTTACTACCTCCTTTCATAACACCAGACACTTTCTTTTAAAGCCCCTATTATAGTTTAGAATTATATATTTGTTTGATTGTAATAGGATACTGGAACTTGTAATTGGTCAATTATTCTATAATGTCTATTAAAGCAGAAATTCATAAAGAAATGTAAATAATATTTTTTTTTAATTTTAACATAAACCTGTAAATGTAGTTTTGCTTATTCTTTAATGAACACCTGTATTTTAATTCCTAAAAGAGGAACAAGAACTTCTGTACCCTAGCCAGGGAATCTGAGAGAAGAATCTGCTTTTTCAGTACTTTTACCCAATCATTTAAAGTTGTGACAGTCACACCTAATGCTACATAGCAATGATTGTTAGTGACTTTTCTTTACTGCATTTTTTATAACATTCAAGTTAGTTTTCATCGAATAAACACTTCTCAAAGTTTATTTCATATTTAATTGAATTACAACAATACAAAACAACCATAACATAGAAACAGATTTACAAACGAACTCAACAGACTCAGGTTTAGCGTAAATCCCCACTGGCTGCCGTGTACATTCTTGGTGGATATTGGCAAGCAATGAACCGCTACTGTTCAGAGTACTATGGACATAATCCAGTAAATGTCACAGAAAGAAAAAGTTTCTTTTCATTTGCTTTTTGGTTTTATATCTTGCTAGTCATTTAACTTGAGAAAGTATAGACGAACTAGTTCATTTAGTAACTTTACTCAATAATGTATCATTGGCATGTAGGTAAATATTTAACATATAAATGATGCCCAATAAATGTGTTGATGAATATGAGGTTTCTTCTTTCTTTTTAATCTAAAAGCCCTCTGCCTTTTTTTTTTTTTTTTTTTTTTTTTTTTTTTTTTTTTTTTTTTTTTTTGGCCAAGCGCAGTGGCTGTCACCTGTAAGCTCAGCACTTAGGGAGGCTGAGGCAGGCAGGCAGATTACTGAATGTTAGTCATTTGAGACCACCCTGGCCAACATGGTGAAACTCAAGTCTCTACGAAAACCATAAAAATTAGCCAGGTGTGGTGGCAAACACCTGTAATCTCAGCTACTCAGGAGGCTGAGACAGGAGAATCTCTTGACCCTGAGACCCTGAGAGGCAGAGGTTGCAGTGAGCTGAGATAGCACCACTGCACTCCACCCTGGGTGACAGAGCGAGACTCTGTCTCTAAATAAATAAATAAATAAATGCCACATTTTTAAATGAATGTCCTGAAATTTCATGCAAGCTTGAACATAGAGACCATAGAGACTATCGTATTATTTTCAAAATATTTTTCAAATATTGTGATTTTTATACTAATTTGTAAAAGTACCTCGATGTCTATTTCAAAATCAAAATATGAGAGAACAGTACTCAAGATCAGTTATCAGTAATTTTTTCCAATATATTTGACCCCTTTTTGCCATGGTAACCTAGTTGATCTACCTGAAATCCAAGTGGCTCCATATGACAGGGTTTTCTGTGCAGTCTTCTTTAAAATAAGCTTGCCTCCAACATACCACATACTTCCAGCCTAAGGAGGGGCACATATACCTCTCACTCTCCATTTTATTTTCATACCCTCTTTTCCTATTCTCGTCAAACCTCTTCTCTTCTCTCCCTCCTCCTGCACCTCTCTCACCATTACCTCTATGCTACTGGTCACTCTCTCTCATTTATTTACTACATGGCTCCGTGTTCTGTCCTCATCCTTCATCTGTCCAACACCCTGCCTCTTAGTTCCTAGATCCCCTACACCCCAAATTCCTTTTTTATCACTTCACATTAGCCTTCTACATGCATAGCCATATCTTCCAATAAAAGTTGCTCTTCCGATAAAATCTTCATTTGGAACAGCCCACTCTCCCAATATCACTCTCCACCATTCCAGAATACTAACATTTATGGCCTCTCTCCTAAACTCCTTTGCCAGCAATCCTCTGGTTTTTATCCATTTTTCCTTATTCATTACCTGTTTCGTGACTCCACTTCTTTTCTAGATTGATGTAGACTTTCTGTAACTAGTGTGCACTCATGTCAACATGCATAAATCCCTCCATGTCACCTACCTTGAGCTCTTTAATCAAAATTCCAAAAGGAATTTTACCCAATCAGTGAGACATTGCTACAGAAAATCACAAATCCCTACTGACTAAATTCAGTTTATGCTTGTGATCATAAATTTCAAATGGACACTCATTTAATCCATAAATTCCTGATGCAGTCTACTGTTTACTATTTACTATGCTGCCCTAAAAATTCTCTGAAAGTTTTACTATTTTCCCCCAAGTCGTATATTCAACTAATGATGTTTTCTAATATTTCATAGAAAAATGATTAAAAAAAGAATTGGTTTTATTTTCCTTTTATCAAATATTTCTACTGACTTCTTTCCACAAATAATTTGCATTCTCAAACTAAAGTAGGCCAACTGTACATGCTTATAACTGAAGCCTGCCTGTCCCTTTGAAATACAGTTTCTATTCCTTTTGACTCAGTCATTGACCTCACTCTTGAATTTATCCTCATTCTCTCCAACATCCTCATTCTCTCTTCATTGTATTACTCCCATCTACCAATGTTTTAATGTAGTTTATCTCACATTAAAGTCTCTCTTGACCTTGTGCCTTACATCTCCAATAGCTTGCTTTTCAGCTGTCTTTCAGAACATCTCTCACCTCTCTACTCTTGAAAGCATTCTTAGGAGGTCACCAATCACCTCTTCTTGCCATATCCATGGTATGTAGCCTGACCTTATCTTATTCTGTCATTCTCAACATTTATCACAGTTATTCACAGCCTTCTACTGAAATACTTCCTTCTCTAATTTTCTGTAACACCATCCTTCATTTTCCCTCATCTTCCAACCCTACATTTCTTTGAATACATTCTGTATATATAAAATAAACATAAATAATATATAACACATTTCAATTGTTATACATATATATAAAATGTGATTTTTATACTAATTTGTAAAAGTACCTCAATGTCTATTTCAAAATCAAAATATGAGAGAACAGTACTCAAGATTGGTTATCAGTAACTTTTTCCAATATATTTGACCCCTTTATATATATATATATTTCACCTGGAACTGTGATATATAGTTTTATCTATAGATATAGTTATATATCTATACATATATAGCTATATCACCAGGTGGAATTCTTTGACAAGACTTTGCTTCTCTTCTCTTGGTGATTTTTTCTCAGTGATTTTTAAAAATACTATTTATAGGCTCATTAATTTTAAAATCATGTCCCCAATCCTAATCATTCCCCAGAGTTATAATGGCATCTTAAACTTAACAAAGCCATGTCAGTACACTTTATTTCCCCCTCTCACCACAAAATCTGTTTTTATCTCAGATTTTTATCTCTCAGTAAATGAGAGTTGGATAGGCTTAAAGTCATTCTTGATTGCTTTCTTTCCCTCATTGCCTCCATCTCCAAACAGGTGTACCTAAATACTCCTCAAGACCTCGTATATATCTGTACATAATTTAATTCTCTATCTACAACTCTAACCCCATTGCCTTCACTTCTTAGCTGGGCTACAAGAGAACTTTCACATCAACATTCCTGCCTTCATTTATTTTCCATGCAACAGTCAGAATAATATTTTCATAGACAAATTACATCATATATCTATCCTACTTGAAAACATTCCAATAGTTTTCCACTGCCATTTACAAAAAAGAAAATGTAATGCTGTATCTGGTACTATAAAACATAATGTAATCTTCCTATTGTTCACTTTATAAATCTCTGATGTCCTCTTATACCTTTCTCCTCTTCTGTCTTCCCTCTGCACTGCAACTATACAATTTGGTTCTGTCCCTCCATCATGCCTACCTTACTCCTAAATTAATGCCTTGACCTTTTTGGTTCCTTTCTTTAGAACAGCCTTCCAAATATCATCACCTGGCACCTTCTCATCATCATGCCTCAGCTCAAAGGTCACTTGGTAAGAGATGCCTTCCTGGATCACCCTGCCCTGCTGCCACAGTTTTATTTTAGAGAGTTCACTCTGACTTCAGCACAGACAATGGATTTAGAGAAAGGAAGTCAGGCTAGAGGCAGGGAGCCCAAATTGGATGGCAGTTAAAATTATCCAGGTGAGGGTACTGCCAAATCGCTCACAGGGAGCACTGGTTTCAATCCGTAGATTGACTCTTCCTTTTTCAAAAACCTAGTTCTTGCATATGTCCAATATTTTTTTATCCCTCGGAGTACAGACAGTCAATAATTATTTTTCAGGTTTGGGATTTGAGGTGGGATCTATCAGATTAGATGTTAATCTCTGTTCAAATATTTCAGGATCAGACAAAAGAATAAATAACAAGTTTTAGAGTTCCTCTAGTTTCACTTGCCAGCATGGAGTAACAAGGGAGCTATAGCCAGAAAGAGCAGAGACATAGCGTTTCACCTTTCTGCCAAGTCGTTTCTTTTTGTATTTCTCAGAGCAGCAGGCATTAGCTGGGTCAGTGGCACTCTTTAGAGCTGGCACCACTCTCTTCATTTGGAGCCAGTTGTAGCACTGCCTTGTTTTATTTAAAAAGCCATACTTGCCAATGTAACCTGGGAAGCAGCACTGTGGCAGGTTGTCCCATGGAATTGACTCCAGTGTTTGGTATAAATCTGGGGGAATAATGAAATCCATTTGCACTTTCCATCAACTGCCCTTGGCTCCGGCTTCTGCTGGTGCAAAATAAAGTATGTTAGTGAGATTTTATAGTACAGTTTCCACGCCTTGTATCTAGGCAGGTTTATTCCTTCCTTGCAAAGGTTCAGTGGATGGCTAACTGTCATTTCATCATGTCCATTGTTACAGTTTATTCTGTAGAAATTTGTCAATATTTTCCAAATTTGAGTGGCATTCTAGATTTTAATATTGTTAGGGATTGTCATCGTATTATTTCTGTCATTTCAGTGGAAATTCAAAAATGAGGCAGAAAGTTTAAATATATGAGCTCTGATTGCCATATTACATACACATGCAACCGATGTTGCAGTACCATACATACCCACAGGTTTGTGAAATCATGCCCTTTGTTTCTTTCTCTGCTTCTGATACCATATTGTCTTCTCTGTGGATTTTTAAAATGTTTATACTAACTGTATGGATAGTCTTACTTTAAAAAACCTGAAATATATCACAATCTGTTATTTATATTTATCCAAAAAGTTCCGGCCTTCATTTTTGTCCAAAATAATAACAATAAAAAACAGTAAAATTAAAAGCTCCACTCTATAAAATGCCTGAAGGTACTATTATTTATCTTCTCAAAAATTTGACTTTATCTTCACCTCATTCCTGGGAGAAATGTGCCAGGTTTTTACTTAACTTTTGTTATTGTGCTATTAAGCTATGGATCACTTCAGGGGCAGTAAAATTGAAGCATCATTTTATTTTATTTTTTTGAATGTCAGGTAAGTTGATTATTTCAGGTGTACCTGACACTCAACACATTAAAATAAGAATTATTTTCTGTGTTTAAATAAATAGATATACATAGACATATACAGCAATGAAGGGTGTAGGTCCTCTCATGAACCTTATTGTAAAAGTCCTTAATAAAATACAAATTTAGTTTTTTTTTCTAAAAATTAGGAGTTGACTTTTGATGATATCTCTGCACAGATCCCACTATAGAGTAAGTACTATAAAATGTTGCTCCCTTACAATACATCATATCATGAAATTCATGACACTTACATAAACAGTTTATGTTAAACATATTTAATGTCAAACCCAGGTGAAGCCCCTACGAAATAAATTTCAGTAAAATAGGAGACAGAGAAATGAGTTATTTTTTCATGACTCACATTATAAGCTTCATACTTTTCGTGTATAAACTGGTTTTAGCAAATAAATAAATAAATAAATAAATAAATATCTCCCCAATAAAGCAAACGTACAGACAAACAAACACCTTACCATCAAACTGGGGCTTTTGAATAATCATTTATGCTGATGAAGTTTTGAATGCTCATGAGCTAATCATGCCTTTTAGCAATGAGCTTCTGCCTCTTACTATGTTTAGACACACGCTTCTTATTACAATGCCATTTCATCAAATCCCAATCTATTCTATGATCATGATAAAAATGATAATCTTCAAATTACTACGTTTCTCTTTCCACTTGAGTGAATTAATTGAAAGAATTCCATGTCTGCATTCACCACGGATACCCAGAGGAATACAAGAAAACACATGTGAAACTGAAAGAATGCCTAAATAACTGGATAGCTGCTGATCAATATACATTTTTGTATGTGTTTAATATGCTTAGTGTTCTGACTCCCTGAATATCCCCCATGTATTCAAGTAACCTAGGCTGCTTCTCATACCAGACACAAATGTAATTTCTTTTGATTTATTTTTAAACATATTAACTGCATTTTATTATGTGGAAGGAGTATGACTGCCAGACTAAGACAAGGCTGAATTTGCACACTTCTTGGCCATATAACTTTGGTTAAGTTACTTCACTACTATGAGCTTTCTGTTAGCAGTAAGAGAGAAGTCATTATAGCTACTGGTCTGAAGAGGAAGAAAATAAATAATATTTGCATGTTCATTTGGCCCAGGCAAGAATAAAGAAACTTCCCCAGGTAGTTTATTTTCTGAGGTCATTTTAGTAAGTCCTGACAACCATAAAAAATGAACTTAAAATGATGATCTTTGTGGTTCATTGACGAAAATAATTATTCACATACAATAAATTAATTGATTATGAAGTACATTTTTTGAAATGATGCATTGTCTTAAATATATGCTGCTTGGAAAATGATAATATTTTAAGTGTTTGATTTGCTAGTTAGACAATGCATTTTGCATTTCTTAGAGGTACTGGTTCTCTGTTACTAAGTTTTAAAACAAAAGGTAAGGACCAGTATAAAAGCCACATAAAAAGTTTGCATTGCCCTCACCCCAGCTGAGCAGTAACTTCGAATAAGGCAGTTGCATGTTAGTCATCTGGTGTGACACTAGGAATTGCAACCCATGTCCCTTGCCCCAAGCCTGACTTTTTTAAAACTAATATTTACCCCCATTAGAAATAAAATATAGACTACATTTTAAAGATCTTGAAAATTATACAATAAGTAATTAACAGAAAATTTAAACCTAGAGGCAATCATTTTAAATTGACTTTTTGCTGTACTTAAATTTTCTTTAAAATTCTTTAAAATGTCAGTAAATGTCAGTATATTTTTATATACATACATTTACACACACAGTGAGAGAGAGAGAGAGAAAGAAAGAGAAAGAGAGTTCTATCTGCTGACCTTGAAGTCTTTTCCTCTGACTCAAATATATATTTATTTTATAAAACATGAAAATATATGGGGATAGATTATGAATCTCCTGCAGATAGCCATCGCTACTATGGATTTTGCTTTCTGGTCGTTGTACATACCCTCAACTGCAGAGAAATTTATTCAAACTCAGTACTTGCCAGCAGCCCCAATATTTGAATTTCCCTGGTTTTGCTCATTTGAGTGCTGGTTAAATATCTTGGATTTCTCACTGGATACACACATCTTCCTGCCATGGAAGAGATTACAAACTTCCAGTGCCATATGGACTGAAATGTTAAAATACCCATTCCCTACCTCTAATTACTTCTATGCAATAAAATAGAAATATAACACAAAACTGTAATCAGAAGGAATAGCATATTTTCAATAATGACTATTTTTGAGATTTTCAAAATAACAAATATCAAGCTTTTTTTCAGAAAGAAGAAAATTACATACATGCTCCTCTTTTGCTGTGGACTTAAGCAACTTCTTCACAGTTAATTCAATTCGTTCTGAGGATTTGGGAACATTATAGACTTTTTCTGAGCATGCCCTGCTCTGGCTGATTTTGTTCTCTTGCCCTGGGAATACTGAATTACACGGAGCAACCAACAGAAAGAATTTTCAATCAATTGTCTCAAAAGGCTGACTGAACTGCTATTTCTTTCTCCTATTGTTGGCGTTGTCTGCTTTCTTTTAGCAAAAACTGGTTGTTTTGCTCTTTCTGTGTGTATTCATTAACATTAGTCAGTCCATAACACTTGAGCATTTAAATAAAATGGTATCTGGAATTCACTCCTCTGTGAATGCAAACTGAGAACAACTGAAGAGTCTTTTTTTTTTTATCCTAGTTATCTACTCATTTAAACTAGCAGCAGAATTGACACTTTCTTCAGAAAGTCTGACTTAAATGCCTCATATACTTTGTTCCCACAATATTCCATACAAAACTCTTACTATGCCCTATTGTAACGGTCAGTTTGCCTGTTGTCTTTTTCACAGTATTGAGAAAGCCATGATGTGAGCTCTGAAGTATTCACGATTTCATTTCCAGTAGATGGTGAAATATCTGACAGAAAGAATTAGCCATTATCAAAATATAACCAGATCTTTCAAGGGAATTATTATTGTTGCTAACAAAAGGCAATTAGTCCAGATATATGGATAGTCTTCCATCACATAGGAATTACTGTGGCTTAGCATTTCTCTCTAATAGGAATTTGAACAAGCTCAGTAAAAAATAACAACAAGGATTACTTGGAGACCAGCATTCTCTTCACACTTCCTGACCCAGGCCCTAATCTCACTTCTGGCTATCACCAATCAGTTAATAAACCTCCTGCTATGAAATAAGGAAACCTTAAAAGGAAATGTCCTAACATATGGAAATTCACCACTGGCTCACCAGGAAAAAATAAAATAAAAAATAAAAACAGGTGGCAGGAAGAACTACCAACAGCTCTCTTTTTGATATTCATGCTGTTGCTGGATTCACAGATGATGAAATACTCCCAAGCAAAGGCTTTTAAATGGAAACAAAGTAGGTCTTGCATCCGCCCTAATTAGCAATCAGCATAAGGAAAAATAAAATCACAAATTGCCTACCTGTGCAGAAATCAATGCACATATGGCTTTTAAGATTTTGAGACTAGGGCAACCTCCTTATTTTAAGGAAGCATTCTAGAACAGTGTGCATGTGTGTGTCTGTGTGTGTGTGTAGGGGGGTGAGGGTCAAATATTATGAAAGTTACACAGAAGAAATGACTAAAGAACTAGGGAGAATTATTAATGCCAGATTAACTATTTGATTATATCAATTTAGTAAATGTAGTATGCCTTGATTACCAGTGGAAATGCATTCTGAGAAATATATTATTAAGTGATTTTGTCATTGTGTGAACATAATAGAGTGACTTACACAAACCTAGATAATATAACCTACTGCACACCTAGGCTGTATGGTATAGCCTATTGCTTCAAGGCTACAAAACTGCACAGTATATTACTGTACTAAACACCAAAGGCAATTTTAACACAATGGTAAGCATTTGTGTACCTAAAATTACAATATTATAATCTTACGGGACCACAGTTGTATATGTGGCCCATCATTGATGAAAGCATTATTATGTGGCACATGATTGTAAATAATAAAACCCTTTCTTTTAATGTCAAGGTATTTTCATGAATATGCTGTACATTGAAAATCTCAAATATTATACCTCCACATAAATATTCTTTTTAATCAATAAATCAAAATTTCCCACATGTTCATAATTATTCAATTCAAAATAGCTTGCAGATACTCACATTGCAACACGACTCTATGGAACATATTTATAGTTTCTAAGTGCATTTTTACAATTGTAATTATCCTCCAAAAAACCCACTAGAGAATAGCAACCATCTTTTCTATAAATAATAGGCCATTATATATTTTACACTTCTAAAAGTGATGCTGAGATTGTGTTTTTCTCATTCACAGACCTTGCTACATTCCTCCTAGTTCAACCCTCTTTTTACAAGTAGAATATGAATAATGAAAGTGATGTACATATTTTATCATAGTTGCACTGCAACAGCAGCTGTAGTGATATATTGAATAGTGTTAGCATAGTTGGGAATTGTACACTTCCTCTGTACACCACATGGGGGGTGGCAGTATACAGTATAGAATGTTAAGAAATATTACCAGTGCACCATTATACAACAGCTCCTTCCATGCTTATTAGTAAATAGTAGATAGTCAGCAATTTTTTGAGTAAATTGATGAATCGATGAATACAAAGTTATACAATAAATACTACTGGTAAATGGTGAATGTTTCTTACAGAAGATGAAATTGCGACTGGGCCTGATGGACTAGTAGGACTATCGGGTAATTGAGATAAATTCTAATTTTGAAGGACAGACAAGGAAAATGACCTGGATGCAGGCTGATGCAGAACCTAGGAAGGGAAGAGCGCACATGCCAGTTACAGTTATCACATGAGGTAAGAACAGTGAAGAATCAGCAAGACCATCTGTGCCACAGTAACATGACCCTGGAATGCAAGTTTAGGTTAACAATGAAATCACTTTCTATAGATTTTTAAATAAATAAATAAGGACTCATATTTGGCTTACGACAGTACTGTCTAATAGAAAGCTAATGTGAATCACACATATAATTTTACATTTTTAATAGTCACATTAAAATAGAAAAAGTAAAAGTAATATATATATTTAATTTAATCTAATATTTCTAACATGTTATTTCAGCATGTAATTGATATCAAAATTATTAATGAGCTATTTCTTTTTTTTTTCAAACTAAGTCTTCAAAATCTGGTGCATTTTTTACATGTTCAGCCCATCTTAATTTGGACTGTGCACATTTCAAGGGCTACAGATTCACATGGATGGAACAAGCAGCTCTCAGTTATGAACTGGTCTTAGGAACTTTTTGTTCTTCAGAACTCTCGTGGTGAGGTCTGATATCATGTTGGATAAGTAATATTAACTATCAATTCCTTGATGAGATTGCCTCTCAAAATGTAGCCAATGAACCCTCTGCATCAGAATCATATGAGACACTTAATAAAATAACCCTCTACAAAGGATGACAAAACCAGAACCTCTGGGTTGGGCAATAAAAACCAGCATTGTTTGACAAGCTAACCAGGTGTGTGTTATATAAACTAATGATTGAAAACAGCTCTTTTAAAATATTCTGTTCCAATAAACAAATAACATAAAGACATATACTACACAAAACCATTAATATTTTAGGGTCGAATTGAATCTAATCATTCTTTACCTAGAGATAAAGCATGTTGGAGAACAAAAATTATGGAATACATCATTTTCATAGTCTCAGAGGCTCAAAGTCCCACACTGCAATTTAGTTTTTTTAAATGGTCTTTCTGCCTCCAGTAACGTACAGTCTTCACGAACTTTAGAATTGATGTCTGGTATTCATATAATATATAGTATCTATCTATTAAAATCACAACTGAATAAATAGTAAGTGTTCAACAAATGCTTGACTTATGAATGAATGAAGTATTTCCTTTAGCTTGTTAGTAAACCATGTGAATTGAAATTTCATTCATTTGCAAAGTGAACATAATATGTATCTGAGAAGATAGTGTGAAATAAAGGTGGATTATACTTATGGGCTTTTAATTTGACACAACGTTTCCCCACTGTTGTTCATTTTTGCTGTAGGGAGAAAAGTGAATTTATAACATCACAGCTGTTAATAATGTGTTCTAGTCCCTCTCCCAAGGATATCCGCATTTAAAAGCAAACATCAGAAGAGATCTTCTTTAGTCCTTAAGGGAGGTTGCTCTATGGTTGCTATTCTCCCGTGTGAAAATGGTACGGGGAGGGGTGGAGGTCAAGGAAAATTTCCAACAATTTTATAATACAGAGAGAAACCTAAGATTCTCCTACCCACTCAAACTTAGTTCAAACTAATACTTATAAAAATAAGAAACACATGTTTCTGCCAAAGGTTTTACCTATTAGTGGTCCTGGAAAGCATTTTCTTCCAGAATACAATGGTTACAAAGTTATGGTTTCTGTTTGGATTTATTTATTGGTTTGAGCAACATTTCTTTGGTTTGTATGGATATTGTGTTCCTGGCCTCTTTACTGATTAAATTCCTATTACAGAAAAATACATACAGGGAGCTGGCAACTAGGTAATGATAAAAGCAGCAGGCTTCTCAAATGCAATATGGACTTTTTTCCCTTTGCACTTCTGTTTTGCTTAGCGATTATAATCCATTCATAGAGCATAATACTTGTCTAACTCTGGCCCTAAGCAGCCGTGACTCCTTTTATGTAAGGAGAAAATCTTTGTTTTAGAGAGAAACAACAAGTCTTTAACTATGGGATACATTTCTTAGAAACAATAGAATTAAATTCAGATCAGTTCTCAGCAGAGTTTCAATTCTGAACAAAGCTTATCAGAAAGGGGCATATGGGGACAGTAAAGGCTTGTGAATTTAATTGGATGGAGGTGAAAAGAACTCTGTTTCTGCAGAATTCTGATTTCTAAAAGACCCTAAATTAATTACTTCAGGGGAGTCCGAATTAAATTGATCGTGGCTACCACTAAGCAAGAAAAATAAAATAATGAGAATATCTGGCAGCTGAGTATAAGTCTTTCAAGTTTTGCAGTCTCAAACGTGAGGTTAATATTCTGAGAGAGATGCCTTAATTCAAGGAAGTGAAGGTAGCTGATGCAGTCCACTAGAGTCATTTAATGAACAATTTCATCCATCTACTAGTCCATTTTTAAGACATCTCTTCATTTTATATTATTAACATTTAAGTGATGCTTCTTATACACTGTTTTTCTTTGTCAAAAATGGACAAATTCAGGTATATAAGATGCCAACCCAACAAAATTCCAATTATTTGTTTCTGAAAGAATCTGTCTCCAATAAAATATTTGGTGCTATGATAAAAAAGTTCAAATTATAGCAACCTTTTTTTTTTTTTTTTTTTTTTTTGACACAGAGCAAGACTGCTGCCAAGGCTGGAATGCAGTGGCATGATATCAGCTTACTGCAACCTCCACCTCCTGGGTTAAATTGATTCTCCTGCCTCAGCCTCCCAAGTAGCTGGGACTACAGATGCCCGCCACCACACCCAGCTAATTTTTGTATCTTAAGTAGAAACAAGGTTTCACCATGTCAGCCAGGGCTGGTCTCAAACTCCTGACCTCAAGTGATCAGCCTGCCTCGGCCTCCCAAGTTCTGGGATTGCAAACGTGAGCCACCGTGCCTGGCCTCAAACTACGGCAACTTTTGTTTTCTGTCTGATAAACTCAGTATTGGCACTGAAATTAAATAATTAAATTTCACATGCTAACTTTTTTTAAATAAAACAGGCTATTTTGTTGTTGTTGTTGTAATCACTTTGATTATTTTGGTTAGGGAGAAGAAGTTGAATATGTGTGGTTAAAAGATGTGTCTCATCCACAGCTCTGACTCTTCTTTTTTTGCCCTCCCACTTGGCCCTGGTAATCAGCACAGTGTTCCTTTATTTACTCATGTATTATCGGTTTGGAATGCCCAATGTGACGAGTGACAGCAAGACTCAGCCCCATCCATGGACAGTTCCACACATGACATCTCTATCATGTAGGACTCAGAAAGGACAAAAGCCATGCAGTTGCTGCTCTGGATTCGTATTCACCAGTGACTATCAAGGATGACTAAAGCCATCTAGTCACTTTTTTTACAGTCTAGATGCTTGGATGAAATTCCACTTCAGATGGCCCAACAGTACACATATTCACTTACACATTTATGAGTGCACATGTGTACATGTAACCTTGAACACTTGTATTCTTAAACATCAAGATAGTAGGAGTAATCTTTTAAGCGTATGCTAAGAATAATACATGTTAACATAAAAATAGGCCCAAGCACAGCAGTTTATTAGTTAGACTGAGACTGAGTTCATATATAATGTAACAGTAGCTTTGGACACAATTTAAAATTATATTTTGTTTTAAAAATTATACATTTATAAGAAAAATATGTGAAATATGTGACAGAGTGATCTTAAGTTTGGATGGTAGGGAAAATGACAAGACCTTAAGAGAAGAAACACATTTTTGTGTGCTAAAAAAAACATTGAGTATCAACACTGAAAAAAAAATTAAAAAATATAAATAAAGGTTATTTATTGATTTGTCTGTTTTCTCCCAGTACTGTTTACTTCTGAGTTACAAAAAGAGGTACTTATATAGTTCTCTATGTCAGCTAAGGGGTAAAAAAGTCATGCCACATGGATTTCTATTTATTTTTGTATTGTTTATTTCATTAGATTTTTTTTTTCCAAAGTTTTCATGCTGTTATAAATATCCATCATGGAATATCCTGCCAGTGACGATGATATGGTATGTATTTTATACCCTCCCATCACTTCTTCTCAAAAGAATAGAAACCAAAGGATAAGAAAGTAGCAGAGAATGACTTCTTCATCAAAACCACATTAATTATTTTTATGTTTAGGTATCACTGATAACTTTTTTTCATTTTTCCATTTGTGTCCTCATGTGACAAATATTTATTTTTCAATATAAGTATGGTAGTATGTTATGTTTGGGGCAGCATGTGAACTAAGAACCATTATTTATTGAGAATTTTATAGCACATCATACACATTTCTTGTCTAGAAGAAGACAAGAATGGGCAAAATGATCATTGTGTTATAGCATGCTATAAATTCAAGGTTTGCTTCCAGTGTTTTTGAAGTATTCTCCTATTTATTCTTCAAGTATTGGAAATCTTCAAATACTGAAGTATCTGGGCACCAAGTCCCCATTGTGCTTTGAAGCTAATAGAGCAGACAGACACGTCAAGGGGCAATCCTCATGCAGCATGGTGAATGCCAGCACAGGCCTTGGTACAGAGCACTCTGGGGCCATGCTAGTGCTCTTACTCCAGCTTTGGGGACAAACATTCTGATTGGAGGAATCTAGAGGGCATCACATACTACCCTGGCTCTCTCCCTGCTCTCCTCCTGGTGCCAATGTCCTGGCCAAACTCTCATGATGTGAAGTCTACCCCCACACAGGCCATATCCCTAAGTTCCAAATGGATCCTTTTTCCTTTCTCACATTTGAGCAGCAAAAGACTCCACCTTCAGTCACTGCAGACATGACAGAAAACATCTGCTAAATGCACCCATTCTGAGATCTTAATGTCTTAGAATAACCTAATATGATGTCTGTTTTTGCTACATTTGTACTGAAATTGAAAATGATTCCAGCTCTTCCCTTAGGCATGGCTGAACGATGCCCCATTGGTGCAGATGGAGCCTCAGTCAAGAAGTACGGAAACTGTGCTTTAATACCCAACTTCAGCTAGTTTCTTTAAAGGAAGGATAAAAGACATTGAGGAAATGAATGCAAGAGGGAAAGAGGTTAGCTTATTTCTGCTTAAGCATTTACATTTGGGGAAAGTAGTCAGACTGCAGTGGTGATCTCTAATAACTGCAGAGTATGTCTGGGCAAAGGAAGCAGCAAGGGTTTGCCTCTGAAAGCAGGGGCAGTGGGCAACCGCAGCCCACACAGAAGCGTCTTTATTTCACAGAAGGCCACTAACAAACTACTAAAACAGAAGCCTATTTGATGGAGAAAGAGAGAATGTGTTAGGGGGCAGGAAAAAAATCCTACAAAGAATTTGAACTGAAATTTAGTAATAGAGAGCTAATGTACTGAAAAAAATAAGCTTGCTGCTAACAGTAAAGACACTGCCAAGAAATAGATGGGAATTAGTGCCAGGTTAACACATAAATCAAAATTTTGCAATTATGCAAATGAGAAAGCCAAAGACTTTATTTCATTTCCATCTGATTCCAGAATAAAGGCCCTAATTTTGATGAATATATAAAAAGATTTTAAGAAAGTGAGATGATGAATTGTGGCAAACTAAAGATATCAATCTCACTCTGGAAAGGGAAGACGATTGAATTTTTTTATATCTGTATAGCATATATATTTAAAACATATATATGAATACATATATTGCTATAATTATGCTTGGTATTATAATTTATACATATTCAAGGGAAACCTTCTTCTTCTATAGTACTTTATACTCTTGATGACATTTTTATACAACTCTTAAGGGCAGATAAGGCAGATCTAATTGTCTCCATTTTTAAGCGATGATGAGTTTAATATGGTAGTTAATTTAAACAAAGACTTCTTATTTATAAAAGTGCAGTTAATCACCATGAATTTACATTTCTGGAAAGTTAATATTATAAACTGCTTTGAAAGGCATGGTTGGGTCAGAGAGGATAAGAAGTGAAAGTCACTCAGGATTTGTATTAGCTCTATAAGGCATAGTTTGTTAGGACTGATATCGAAAAGCAGGGGCATATATTTGGGCTGTGAGGAAAACCATTTCAAAAATGCACAATACTAGGCAAGTAAGCTGTGCCTGTTGTTCAGGATTACATATCATATGACAAGGTAGAATATTTGATTCCAAATA
Organism: Theropithecus gelada; assembly: GCF_003255815.1. NCBI lineage: Eukaryota > Metazoa > Chordata > Mammalia > Primates > Cercopithecidae > Theropithecus > Theropithecus gelada. Next base: position 98,279,628 of record NC_037681.1, read on the forward strand.
GTCTTGCTTTTCCCTTAAGAGCTAAGGATTAAGAGCCATATATCCTAGTTGTTGGCATATGGACAGGCAGATGGATGGACATAAGAATTTTGGAAGGCACACCAAGTTGATGCCAAATACGTTGAAAATTACATAAAACAGAGACCAAATAACACAAAGCAAGTGTTTGAAAGCATAAAATACTTTTGAAAAGGAAGACATAAGAGTGTATTTTTAGAACAACTAAAATACTGAACTACAAGAAGGCATTCATTTGCTACAATGAGAAACACTAAGCAGAAAGGTGAATCAGTTAAGTAAGCGTTAGGTCCAAGGATGTTACATCAGGTACTATGAGAAAGTTTAGGTACAATCACAACCTTGATTGTTGACAGCCTGTAAAAATGTACCCTGGTACCACAGGGTGAATTCCGATCAGAATTAATGCTTCATCTGAGTTTTTCATTATAACGTTTGTCTTTAGATTTTGCTTTTGTAGTGAGAGAACACAAACTACTCTCTGCAGTCTCTAAAACAAAACCCAATGTTTTTTAAATAGACAACATTGCCTTTCCATTTAGATTATATGGATTAGGATACAGCAGAAGCATGCCAGTTTTTTCAAAAATCATAGGAAATTTTGTGGGACTCAATTAATACCAATAAAGTAAGTATAAAGACTTAAGACCACAAGTCATCTAGTAATTTAATTTGCAGGACTCACTATTAGGACCTCTTCTCTCTCAGTGCTTCTTGTTTGGTGATTCTCTCTAATGTCTTGGCTTTAAATATCCTCCATATGTTGCTGACTTCTGATGTCTATATATCTATGTATCTATATCTAGTTCAGGCCTTTTCCCTAAACTTCAGATGCAATGACCTCCACAGTCTTGACATTTCCACTTGCATTTTAAGTGTGCACCTAAAAACTTGACATACACAAAACCAGATTATTGATTGTTCTTTCCTCTTTAGTTACTCTGTATACAGCCCCTCTTCATTGAAAACAATTCTGTTCTTCTTGCTGCTCAGATAGTCATCATACAGTTACTATGGACTCATTTATTCCTATACCTTATACACCATCAGCAAATGCTATCAACTCTATTTTCCAAATAAATTCCAAGATTGACTGACTACTAACCATCCTGGCTCAAAATATCATCTCTCAGCCAAACTATTATAATAAACTCTGGAATCACAATAGCCTCCTAAATGTATACTTTAATGTTTAGCACTCTTCTATCTATTCTTTACAAAGCCCAAATAACTTATTGATTATGTCACTCAACTCTCACACCCTTCCTCACTTGACTTATTGGCCATTACTTTTTTAATGCCTCACATGGTCTGTCCTCTGGCAACCTCTCTGGCCCCATCTCCTCCACTTTAGCCATGTGGTCTCCTTGCTAATCCTCAAATAAACCCATTATGATATTGTCTCAAATCATTTCCCCTTGATGTTCTTTGCCTGGAAATCCACTTGATACCTTCTCTAACTTTTTGGAGGTCTTTGTTCAAATGCCAGCTTATTACAGTGGTCTGCGCTGACTACTTTAGATATATAACACACATTCACCATCACCAGCAACAAGATTCTCTACCTCCTTTATCCTGATTTATTTTCCTCAATGATGCTTTTTGCCACCAGGTATGTTTTACAGATGCACACACATATACAGTTTATCTAATTATGTATAAATTTTATATTTACAACTTTGACTACTTACTGAAGTGCATTTGTAACCCCAAATCTAATCCTTGTGGTGCTGTTATGGTCATTCATAAGCCTGCATTGAGCTGTGAAAAATTTGCATCACCTTCAGGGCACCAGCTGACAGTCTAGAAAGGCAAATCTCTGTCTTCTTTTTTCAGCTCTCATATTTAAACAAGTGTGCTCTTCGCAGTCTATTGTATACCACCTTTTTACAATTTTGTGCTTTTTCTTGGTGATTTTGCTATTTGAAATGGCCCCTAAGTGTAGTGCTGACGTGCAGTCTAGTGTTGCTAAGTGAGAAAGGACTGCAATGTACCTGACAGAGAAAATATGTGTGTTAGATGATCTTCGTTCAGAAATAAGTTATAGCACCAATGGGCTGTAAGTTCAAAGTTAGTGAATCAACAACATATAATAAAGAAAGTGTCTTTAAACAGAAACACATGCAAATAAATTATATACTGATTGATTGACAAAAGTGTTGTTACGAGAAGCTCACAGGAACCTACCCTGTATTTACACTTGGACCAATGGGATAGGATGTGCTAACTCAGTGTTCATGGACACTTACAGAAGATAACTACCATGAATCAGATTCAACTGTATGTGTTCTTTTTTTGTTTCATTATTATAGTCCTCCCTAAAATGAAGGGGATTCTGTAAGAGCAGGGCTTTGTCTATACCAAGAATGTAGCAGGTGCCGAGTAGTAATACTACATTATTATATCAATTGACCTTCCCAAAAATTCAATGTTGTAGAGGCTACTGCATGCATTCTACATTAAAGAAACATATATCTAGCAGGTCAACACCTGCTCAAGATCAAACAATGGTAACTGTCAGTGCTAAGGTGTGAAACCAGGTACTGGTTTGAGTTCCCAACCATTCCAGGTGAAGCTGGTGGATAAACTATATGGCTGGTGAATGAGATGAAGGAAGGAATAAATAAATGAATTAAACAAGTCAATATCAGGTATACATAATTCTAAGCTGAATTAATCATCTTTTGCTCACAGCAATCTCGTATTACTTGTTATTAAATCGATTGTTATATGAAGATCTATTCTTACTTTTACATTAAAATGCTAAATAGATACATGCAAAAATTAAACCTGGAAGCAGCCTAGAGTAGATTGAAGATCAAGGAACTAGAGTCAGAAAATATATCTCAGGCTACTTTTTTTCCTGCAGTTTAGGGGGCATTATTATACATATAAGCATTATCTTCCTGCCTGTCTTCCTGGATTGTCCGATTATCAAGGAGGATACTGAATATAAAAGCAATTTGCAAATGGCTAAATGTTATGATATATTCTTGAGATGATGAATAATCATTATGCAATCTTAATCATTTTTCTAATATTTAAAACAAATGTTTACCAATAAAATCCTAAGGAGGCAGTTTTAGGATAAATCAGCTCATTTTTATAAGAAGAAACCATGTGAAATCAAAGCCATACACACAAATTAACATCACTCAGACACAAGAGTTTTGCTTTTCCTTCAGGCTAATGGGATTGATTTTATGCACAGTGCTCACCTGATAGCTCTATTAGCCTTTTTTTTTTTTTTTTTTTTTTTTTTTCTAGAAATGAGTGGGGCTGGTGCACAAGTAAAATCAAATAAAGAAAGGACCATTGACCCAGTTGCAGCTTGACAACTGTGACACAGAACACCTTCCACTCACAGACCTTGAGCTTTAGTTTTTGCCTCATGAGGCCTTCTGAGCTGTCACATTGACTTAATTGTTTCTTTGGGGAGTAAGAAGTGATAGTTGACCATGATTTGTGTTGATTTTCAATAAAGTTACTGCCAGGGGTATTTAAGCCGAAACATCTGCCTGACAGCTTCATTGGCACCAGTGTATGTGACACTAATAAAGAAATGAAAAAGAGATTTCATTCCATTGTGCATTTTCTCCATTTTCTTTGGCAGGTGGAATTCTAAGCTCTGCAACCGTCAAGCCAAGCCTGCTTGTACATCATTCTTACAAATAACCATTTGCTCAATTATTCCTGGCAATTTAGCAAGTGTTCTTTGTCACTTTACTTATTTAGAATGTGAGCCAGGTGGATGTGAGTTTTGTTCTTGTTTTAATATTGTCTCATATTGGTTATTACACTAAAACAGAAATATGATTTTTTGTTATTTCTGGGTCAGAGGTAAAGAAAAAGTCAATCATGAGTTTCAAAAAATTTATGTGCTTTTCTTCTATTTTCAGAAAAAAGAAATCAAAAGAAAATTACTTTAAAAGTTAACATGTGTGGAGGCATAGTCCAACACAAAGAAAAGAAATGAGGGAGGGAAGATGAGAGAGAAAAAGCACAAAAGAGGAGGACAACGGCTGATAGAGAAAAACAAAAGACATTCAGTAGATTTTAAGGTATCTGTCTGGGGCTGTCACTATTTATATAGGTGACTTTTTTAGTATCCCCATTTTTTTTTCCTTTGTTGACTTAAACATTTATATGTCTTTCTGACTAAGCCCAACTGCCAATTCTCAGATTATTTATTGTATATAAAATAGCCACAGAAACCTATTTCAGTAGAAACTTCTATAGAGGTGGTTACAGCAATGTCAAGAGTAAGGTTGGAATAGAATCAATATAATAGATTAGAGACCAACACTTGTGTAAATTAAATCAAGATAATAGACTGGTCAAAATTCAAATAAGTGTTATAGGAATTCTGGTACCAAATGGTTTAAAAAAATTTAAAAATCTTTCATTGAGCTTTAGATTTCTTCCTTGTACTTTATAATCAACCTACATTTGAATGCTTTAAGTCCAATATGTTTTGATTGAGGATCAAAATTAGTTGTTTGCAGCAGATGTAGCAGTGATTACCTCTGATTCAATTATGTTGGGTGTAGGATCAGTGATTCTTTCATATTGTGCTCATTACAAATAATAAAGGGTAAATATGATGAAATGTTCAAATAACACATGCCTTCATAATATGAATATATTTAATATTTTCACAACTTAATTGTTGACTTTCAGGCAGCATCACAGAATGATAATATAAAATTTTGCTCATCTAGAAGATATCCACATGTCCAAACTCCACTTTGTGAAGCAACTTTAAAGTGAGAGAAAGAGGGAAGTGAGTATATTGTAGACAACTGACTTTCTGAAAATCAGATAAACAGATATCAAGAAAAATTTGTGACCAGGATAAAAAATGTATGTTGAGGGGAAAATGTTTTTCTCCAAAACATGTTAAAGATGAGAAAATTGTTTTTTGACTAATATACCAAGTGTGTTTTGCAGCGGTAGCAACTCCAATTCACACCTATAAAGAAGCACAGGTGGTACTGTTTTTGCAACTCAGTTCATTCATAAGCAACCAATTTATTGCTCATGATAAATTTAAATTTTAAGTTTATGGGCATATTTTTCCTTTTGGGAAAAATACTTCAAACTTTCAACCTTGTACAGATAGATACAGATAGATAGCCAGCATTTTTTAAATAACTCATTTTATATTGCTAGATATCACGTTACTATCATGACAATGTCTAAAATATTTTTTATAAATATATCATGTATTTTAAATAAGCACATAGTGTTTTATTTAAGTAATATATAGTGATCTCAAATAAAATTTGTTTTCTCTATAGAATTTCTTCTACAGATAAGGCACATGTAAAGGTCTATTATTCCTTTCAGTGAGTTACTCAGAAACACTTTTTAGATTAAATAATATGCATATTTTAAAGTGTTTTATATTTCTATATTGTCTTCTACAAAGATTGACATGTTCCCTCACTAATACATAAAAATTCCCATTGTCCTATTTTCTTACCAATACTAGACTTACAAATAGTTACTAATCTGGCAAAAAAAAAAGAGAAGGTAATAAATTTTTGGTGTAATTAGTATATACTTTACGTGCTTTTTATTTATGTGTGAATTTAGGCACTTCTTTATATATTACCAATTTATATTTCTTTTTGCCCTCAGATTGCCTGTTTACATTCTATGCCTATTTTTATTTAAGATATATGGCATTTTATCACTGATTAATTTGTCTAAAGGCCCACTTTTTCTATTTAATAAAATAACTATATTACTTCATTCTATACATTATCTCTTTTCTTATAATTTAGTTTAAGGTTTCATTACACAAAGAGAAAATTAATTATTATATTTCCCTATTGATTAATCCTGATGTTTTCTGATGCAGAAATACTGGAAAATGTAATAAAAGCAATAGAGTCTTTTCTCAACGAGAAAAAGTGCTCAGGAAATTGTGCTTACAGATGTGAAAGATTCATAAACCATGTGAGTTCATTAATGGACTCACTGCAAAAGCGTGTCTTCTTATTTGTCTTGTAAGTGCTATGTCTCTGATGCTCTTCTTCCAATCATACTTGTGTAAACATCTACCTTAATACTTTCTAGTTGTTTAAGGATATTATTTATTTTCACATGCTCATTTATTCAGAAAACTATTATTATTGTTATATAATGATGTGAATAAGAAACTCAAATTGATAAATATACAGGTCAAATCATCTGACTGCAATGCAACAAAAGCCATAAATTGATTTTTTTTGTAAAATATTAGATATATAAAAAGAGATAATCTCTTTAATAACTCATATATCAAAAAAGAAGTCCAAAAGCACCATTTAGAAAATTTGAAGAATATAATGAAAAGAGTAGAAACTACGAATTGGAAACTCAAAGCCAAATTTGTTTTGGAAAATCTTCACTATGGTAGATAACATAATCTCCAAAAAATGTTCTAATGACATATTTCATGACAAGAGCAATTGTCATGCTAAAGAGAGGTACAAATATTATTTATAGTAATGGACCGAATTTTACAAATTAATGGTCTAAATGAACAATTTACTACAGTATATTTGGTGCAAAAGTAGTAGTATTAGACCAGAAAAAAATAAGTAAATGGTGGTATTTTTTAAGGAGTGAAGTTATAATTAATTCTCTATTTTTCATCAAGTACATTATTAATTTCTCTTTGAAAAATGCTACTTTTTTTGTTTTGTTTTTTTTGAGATGGAGTCTCACTCTGTCACCAAGGCTAGAGTGCAGTAGCACAATCTTGACTCACTACAAGCTCCGCCTCCCAGGTTCATGCTTTTCTCCTGCCTCAGCCTCCCAAGTAGGTGGGACTACAGGTGTCCGCCACCACGCCTGGCTAATTTTTTTGTATTTTTAGTAGAGACAGGATTTCACCGTGTTAACCAGGATGGTCTCGATCTCCTGACCTCATGATTCACCCAAAGTGCTGGGATTACAGGCGTGAGCCACCGCACTTGGCCAAAAAAATGCTACTTTTAATAATAGCAAAATTAAATGCAGAATTATGTGTAATAATAAATTTGTAAGAGGTGTGTGTGTGTGTGTGTGTGTATGTGTGTACTTTTTTATGCCATAAATGTGAAAAGAATTGGTTACTGGGCTTTCTAATGCACTCTCCTGAACTAGAAAAAAGAAAAAAAAAAAAAAGAAGGAATGAAGCTGAGAGCATGAGGACAAGAATGACGAGAGAGATAGGAAGATAGAGTGTACACCATATAATGCGTTCATTAGCATCATGAAGATAGAGTGCACACCATCATGATGGAATCATTAGCATCACGTACAGTTGGATCAAGAGTCATCATAGAAAGTAAAAGTACATACTGAGTGAGGTATATCTGAAAATTTTTGAGTGATATCATGGATGGAGAGTTCCATGGCAAAACCAATAAATTTCTTAATCAGAAATACTCTCATGCTGGCTAAAGAAAATTCTGAGATGAAATTTGTCAAGGTAAAGAGCTTGTTCTTCAGATTTGAAGCTTTATTTTAAACTCTGCCATAAATGCAAATAGATAAATTATGTTCCATTTATCTTCCTTTTAAAATAAATTTTACTGTGAGATGCATATCTGTCATTGCCATATAGTATTTGAAAGTATATTTAATGCTTTGTGCCCTTTAAAGCCACATGAGGCCAGGCATGGTGGCTCATGCCTGTAACCCCAGCACTTTGAGAGACTGAGGCAGACGGATGACCTGAGGTAGGGAGTTTGAGACCAGCCTGACCAAATGGAGAAACTCTGTCTCTACTTTAAAAAAAAGAAAAATACAAAATTAATTAGCTGGGTGTGGTGGTACATGCCGGTAATCCCAGCTACTTGAGAGGAGGCTAAGGCAGGAGAATTCCTAGAACCCAAGAGGTAGAGGTTGTGGTGAGCCGAGATCGCACCACTACACTCCCACCCGGGTAACAAGAGTGAAACTCCATCTCAAAAAAAAAAAAAAAAAGAAAAGGAAAAGGGGAAAAAAAAGCCACATGAAGCAATTATTGCTAATTTCATCTTATGAATGAAGGAGCCAGGCTCATATAGGTTTCTAGTATCTTTTTCAAGGCCACATATATTCTAAATTGCTAAATTTAAATTAAGGTTTTACAGAATCAAAAGCTGTCCCTGTTCTTACTTGCTGCCTCTTTAGTATTTTTCTTTTCATCTATTTTCTTTTCAATCTCACAGATTAAGTTGATCAGAATTCATATGGAGATAATGGGGACACACCATTTCAAACTTTATTTACGAAAATCATCTTTTTGTTGTTACTACAAAACAAGATTTAAGATAAAAATGTTATTTTAAAATTGGTAATTTATCTCTACACCTATGCAAATATTAAGACATAGTTCAGGTTTCACAATCTTCAAAATGGAGAGCCATCATTGATATCAACTTCTTACTCCTCAGTCTCTTCTTTTTACAATCCTCATAGATTACCTAGAAAACTTTTATATATAAATATATTGTGTCCTAGATCAGCAGCTAGCATTTTAAAAATTTCATTCTTTTCTCTGGGTTTCTAAGGAAAGAAATATTCACAAACATTTCATTTAGTGCAGAGCAAATTTTACACTTTCCACAACCTCCAGTTGGTTGAGAAATATTCTTTTGTACACATGCACTGCTATACACACACTGACACCTTTCCTTGAAAACAATATGGTTTTCAAGAGATTCAATTAGATAAAATGAAGTTCTATTTGTTCATGTCATTTCAGAGGCACTTACTTTTCTAGACCCGTAAGTGGTCTTTGATGTGAAGATGGTGTCTGCTATAATTGCCACAGATGTGTTCAGAGTTTTTGTCTTTTTAAAAAAGAAAAAAAACAAAGCGCTAGTCTTGATTCACTCCTATAGTGACTTTCTGTAATTCAATTTGTTTGTTTGTTTGTTTCTTTCTCGTTTTTTTTTTGTTTTTTTTTTTGTTTTGTTTTTTTTTTTTTTTTTGAGACAGAGTCTCACTCTGTTGTCCAGGCTGGAGTGCAATGGCGCGATCTAATCTCACTGCAACCTCAGCCTCCCAGGTTCAAGCAATTCTCCTGCCTCAACCTCCTGAGAAGCTGGGATTACAGGCATGAACCACCATGCCTGGCTGATTTTTTTGTATTTTTAGTAGAGACAGGATTTCACCATCTTGGTCAGGCTGGTCTTGAACTCCTGACCTCAAGTGATCCACTTGCCTCGGCTCCCCAAAATGCTGGGATTACAGACGTAAGCCACTGCGCCCGGCTGTAATTCAGTATTTTTATGTAAGGACATTTCTGTTCCCTAAGCAATTTAGTTTCTTTTTTGACCTTTTCATTAATGCTAAGGTCTGATTTTTTTTTTTTTTTTTTTAATATGAAAGTAAATGTGAAAGTCTCTGAATGGGCTCTGTAACAGCCATTATAAAACCATATAGGAAGTCTGATACTCCAGAAATGAATATTTTTCTGTTAACAAAGTACATCTGACAAAAAAAAAAAGATCAAATAGTCAGTCCACTTTGTAAAAACTCTGGAGGTTTCAAAAAGCAAGTCGTCAGGGTTTACTGGACAGTGTGCACCTTAGCAGGACGCTAATCTCTCCAGACTCCTAAACAAAGATAACTACCAGACAAGTGTCTTTGATTGAGAAAGCAATGTGACCTGCGGGAGGTACACAGTTTGTGACTGCCCTGTAAGTCATCCAGAGCCACAGTCAGTCTCGAGGTTAGGGAAGGAATCCTGCCAATTCTTTGTGACATTTCCTTCTCTCTCTCTCTCTTCTCTCGATCTCTCTTTTTCTCTCTCTTTCTCATCTAGAGCTCATCAGACTTCTTTAGAATGACTGTATGCTTTATCTTCTCACAAAAGCTATAAACCAGCTGATATTTGAATAATACAGAAATAGGAAAAGGTCAAATGTCTAGGTAAAAATATATTTCAAATAATACTTTACATATGACACGACATTTTCCTATCTAGGATCTTATTTTACCATTGCTCTCAGCCTAATTTGGCATGTGGTGGTGATATTACCACCATCTAGAGGAGGAAGGTGAACTTCACAGAGCCAGAGCTCTTGGCCAGCCAGGCAGCATTGAAATTTGATGTCAAAGAGAGATGGGGTCCGATTCAGCCCATGCTGCTACCATTACACGACATTGCCTCTAATTATCAACCTCAGCAAATCCTGACTAATCGGTAAAGTTGACATTTGTGAATTTCTACCTTAAAAAGGAAATGTTAAAGTAAAAGGAACTACAGAGAAGAAGACTGGCAGAGCCCCTGCAAAATATCTCCAACACGATTGCAGGGGAGCAGATTATTTTCGGCTGATTCAACAGGCATTCACTCTTCATTAGAAATGCTTTGTGCTCATTTTTGGTCCATTTTTCCAAAAGAACAGTTTATATTTCCAATTTTAATGGGTTAGAAATGCAAAGAGAAGAGAGCACAGTCCATGGAAAGTCATCAACTGCATCAGCCAGGGTTGATGTTGAGTGCACACTGAACACTTGTTCAACTCAGCGTTGTGAAGGCAAGCGAGCTCAAGAAAATCAATTAATGTATCATTTCAATTCCTAGATAGATTTCTTTCTGCTTACTCCACACTGCCACTATTAATAAAGCAGGCATATTAAGCACTACCAGCAGCAGGAGGTAAAAAAGAAAGTACAAGCATAAAATCTCACAATTTACAAAAAGAATAACCCGTATGAGTCATTCAGCATCACTCTCCAGCACTCTGACATTCAGAACAAACTTGCTATGTGTGGCTGTTTTAGAGGGGGGGGTGGGGGGGAGAGAGAGAGAGAGAGAGAGAGAGAGAAAAGCTCTCATGCAGGATTTTCTCTTTTTTCAAGTTGGACCCTACATCCAAATTATGCAACGAAGAGTCACTGAATTACCCAACACATCCCAAACTTCCCCATGTAACAAAGTCTTCAACTGATATAAGACTTTTTGTATATGATCTACATAGAAATACAGCACTTGCCATTCCTTTACCTCTTCCCTAACTAGATGTTCCTAAGTCTTCCACTAGGAGTATACACCCAGAACCTACCTGGTGGCACCTATCAGGAAAACACAACATGAATATTAACTAACCTTATAGAATATCTTTTCTGTACCAAGCTTTTTTTCTAACGTAAACTGTTACGTGGAGATCCACTTCCCTAAGTCTTCTCATGCACCAGAAGCTACTCTTTATTTCTCCTTCTATGTTCTTTGCTTCTTAATTTGAAACTGTGAGATTCTTTCTGGATGTGTATACTATTTGTCTCAGATATTCCTTGTCAGTTTCTATCTGTGGATACATAAAATAGAGAGTCCTTTTTCCAAAAATGTGTGACTATCCAAAGGATGAAGGCAACAGCTTTAGGTTAACTTATTTCACATTACTACAGACTAACATAAAAAGAGAGTGAAGGGTTTTTTTTTTTTTTCTTTTTCTTTTCCTTTCTTTTTTTTTTTTTAACTTCTAGTTATTTTGGGACCTGACACCAAGCATGAAATACACCACTTCTCTCAGCAGGCATGGATTGCTTTAAAGTTCTGTTGCAATTTTTACAACCTAAAATTAGTGTACAACTCTGATTTCTAACCAGCTAGATGAAGACAATAAGAAATGTTCTGAAATTTCAAATCAAATGTTATATATTCAGGTCAGTGGATGGCTATGCTTGTTCTGAGCTTGAATTAGTGATTTTTTTAAAAAAGAAGATAATAGATGAAGGAAGCATGTTAGGAATGACCATAGATGATTCTCACTAATTTAAAGTTGCTGGTGTTTTTTTCCAATATGATTTTGCCAATCTTTATTCCAACTGTGAGAGAACAAGAGGAACCTTTACTTCTCATTTGATTTCCTGCAAGGCATTGGACTGTAAATTGAATACCCTACATGAGATTTTTGAGACTTCATGAAATAAATGAAGAGGCAGAGAAATAAAAAAAGAAATATAAATTACCATAAAATAATGCATTTTGAACACAAAAACATCCATAGAAATATTTTTTAAACACACACACACACACACACACACACACACACACACACACCCCACAAGGACCTGTGATTAATTTCTATGCTATTTGAATGCATTCGGAAATAAAACTTGATTTAAATTTTAGAGAAGTCATGATTCTGAAAGGAAAAGAATTGTCACACAAGAAATTTATTAAAAGTTTAAAATCATTACATAATATGAAGACTGGTACATTTTTAGACATAAGATGACATGAAAAAATATTTTCTTTATCTGTAATTTTAATACAAATAATGGTGGTAATTATCATCAAAAGCAAGTTTTTAAATGTCCTTAACTCCTTTATTTATAATGTATTTCATTTATTAGGCAAGCTAACTAGTATTAACTGAAAAATAATAAAACTTTTTGTCCCTCTGCAAATATCTTTTAAAAGCTTATCTATAATTCCACCTTATTGGCCAGGCATGGTGTCTCACACCTGTAATCCCAGCACTTTGGGAGGCTGAGGCAGGCAGATCACAAGGTCGGGAGTTCAAGACCAGCCTGGCCAACATGGTGAAGCCCTGTCTCTACTTAAAACACAAAAATTAGACAGGCCTGGTGGTGGGCACCTGTAGTCCCAGCTACTCAGGGGGTTGAGGCAGGAGAATCGCTTGAACCCAGGTGGCGGATGTTGCAGTGAGCCAAGACCATGCCACTGCACTCCAGCCTGGGAGACAGAGTAAGACTGTCTCAAATAAATAAATAAATAAAAACAAATTCCACCGCATTGTGTTAAATGCCATTAGGTTCTAATTTACAATGCATATACATCATCTAACAATTTATGTAAGGTAAGTAAGTTTTTCACTATAGATGAATATTTAAAAGACTGCACAAAAATTGTTTTTACTTATCTGGAAGATAATCAAGTTTAGAACACAAAATGACAAAGTCCTGAGAAGAGGACTGTTTTTGGTGGGGAGGGGGACAGAGTCTCTCTGTAGCACAGGCTGGAGTGCAACGGCATGATCTCTGGTCACTACAACCTCTGCCTTCCGGGTTCAAGCGATTCTCCTGCCTCAGCCTCCCAAGTAGCTGGGATTACCGATGTGCATCATTACGCTCAGCTAATTTTTGTATTTTTAGTAGAGACGGAGTTTCACCACGTTGGCCAAGCTGCTCTCCAATCACAGACCTCAAGTGATCCACCCACCTTGGCCTCCCAAAGTGTATCAGCCACCATGCCCAGCAGGGAAGAGGACTTTGAGTGGAGTTTCGTCTTTGTGGTGGAAGCTCTAGGTAGCTGAAAAACAAAAATGCCTCTGCCATGAATTGAAATCTTAATGAATGTGGATCAAGAAAATGTTGGGTGATTGGTATTAAAAAATCAACTTAGTCTACTTAGTAGATTTTACTAACACCAATTTTGGTTAGTATAGCAAGCTTATCATCCAAGTAATAGCTTGAAAAGTAATTAACTTTAATAATAATAGCTTGAATTTATTAATTATTTTGTATCAGAGAGTCTTTCTGTCAATCTTGTGCAGAAACTTCATCTCAACATCTCAAGGTAATGTTTTATTTTGTTTTCACATCACCAGTAACTCAGTCTTACAAAGTTTGTCAAAGATCCCAAAGCATATATGTTGTTGTGTTACCATTAGATCACAGCACAGTGAAGTGCAATTTAGCTGCATTTATTTTAATGGTTTGAGCCTAATTAAAGGGTGTCTAGACACACACAATACTAATCAATAAACAAATGCTGGCATTCATAGGCAGGCAGTGTGTATGTTTGAGCTAGCAAGTCAGAGTTTGTGGTCACTGGGTGACTAAGCACTTGAGCTAACAACAGGGGATTTCTTACGTAGATAATGTGAGTGGTTTTTATAGCCCAATGTTAATGTATCTGATATATTCAATATGTTCTCCTTTTTTTCTCTGTCTCTCTAATAGCCTTTCTCTGCCCTTTTATGATGGATTATACTATATTGGATCAGGGAATTACTCACATATTTTTGCAAGACTAGTGGTCTGTATTTAAAGGAATAATTATACCTTTCAGCAAGACTTGAGACTGCAAAGAGGTGTCCATAGGTTTGAGATTTGTCTGTGGTATGGGGACATTCTGTTTTATCTAGTTTTATAGTTTACCTTTTAAGGATCTTATCAAGGTCAAGGCATTGCCCGGAGCCAGAACATTAGTAATTAGGATACAATTTGCTTAAATTAATAATTATGGTTATATCAAGTAAAAACATATATTTCAGACATCCACACAAGTGATTTGGTGCTGGCAATGTAAATTTAATTTAAAATTATTTTTATTTGATTAAATAAAAATGCTTCAAAGTTTTAAAAAGTTTTCAGGGTTTTATTATTTTTTTTCTTTTGTAAAGATAAATTCACATTTCCTTTATTGTTTTTAACAGTTAATAAAGAACAATGTTGCAATCACTGAATTTAATTACTGGAACCTAAGTTTACCCAAGCACAAACAGAAGTTAATAGCATGTTTATCAATAAATAGCACCAAGGAGTATCTAGGTGTTGAAACTGTGCAGAAAGACTAGGAAAACTCAAGTTTAAAAAATGCTTAATGAATTAGATATTTAGTATAATTATTTCAAGTTCCACAACTGTTTTCTCTTCAATGAGTTATTTGCAACATTTAGCATGTTCTACAAACTATGTTTACATTTAAAATTTATTTCGACAACCTTCCATGTTTCTGATAATTTGCTAGACTCCTAGATATAAAATATATATATAATATAGATATTTACTCCATGGACCCCAAATTCAAATGTGGAGAATAGTATGTAAATACATAATGTTTTAAAAGTGGGTCGTATAACATGAGGAGAGAGACAAAGAGAGCAAGTAAACCTTGGGAAAACATGAGAAGGCATCACAAAGTCACAGGGAAAACTGAAGATAAAATTTGAACTGGATCTTTAATCTTGGTGATTTTCCAGGTGGATAAAATAGGACATAAAACAATCTACACGTAAAGAAAACAATGAACAAAGACACAGAGGTTGAAGAAGAACATGATATTTTTATACAGTTGTGGACCAATGGTCATGGTGCAAAGAAATGTATAATGGGGTTACCAGGATTTGAATCCAGAGAAAAGGCTTTAGATAAGATTGTAAAGATTAAGAAGAGCTTAGGAGTTTGGATGTTGCCAGGAAAATAAAAGGAACCAATGAAGTTTTCAAATAAGGATTGTGACATGGATTTGTTCTTGAACAAGACAGCCTGGAAGCACTAAACAAAAGTGAAGATTGGCAGCTTCTCTCATACGCCTCTTTAAAGGAGGGGATGACATTATTACTATTTATTTTTAAACAGGATCTCACTCCCATTGCTCAGGCTGGAGTGCAGTGGCATGATCACAACTCACTGTAACCTAGACATCTTGGGCTCAGGTGATCCTCCCACCTCAGCTTTCCAAGTAGCTGGGACTACAGACATGCACCACCACACTCAGCTAATTTTTTTTTTTTTTTAAATTTTTGGTGGAGATGGGGTTTCACCATGTTTGCCCAGGCTCGTCTCCAACTCCTGTGCTCAAGCTATCCGTCTGCCTCAGTCTCTCAGAGTGTTGGGATTACAGGTGTGTCTCACCATGCCCAGCCTAAAAAAAATAAAATTTAGAACCCCTAGCATGCATTCCAGGGACAAGTTTAATAAATATCCAATGATTATTCTATATCTATGCTTCTTCTACAATTAAGCCATAAAGACTATTTTAATTAGTTATTGCTTCACATCGATTGGAATATCCATTTCTTTCCAACTCAATAAAGCATTGTCATCAGAAATAAATAGAGGTGGCAGTTGTTCTAATGGAAGTTAACAATATATTAACTAATGGATTTAGAAAAAAAATTTAAATATCGCATATGTTATCCTTTCCTTACTCAAAAACAGGGCGGAGGGGTTGGTAAATTGCCTTCCATTCTTATATATTTGTCTGTTTTAGAAAAATAAAATAAAGTATCTTTCTTATTCATTCTTTCAATTGGAATGTACCATAATATAAGAAACTATAATGTACTTATTTTATAAACATGTTAAGAAAAGACATGGCATAATTATAGATTATGGATTACAAGAATATATCCAGTATAATGGCATATTTCTTAAGAAAAAAATAATTTTAATATTAACCAAATTTAAAAAATTAATTTAAAAAAATTTAAACATAGGACATGCCAGTTATATTTAGTATATAATGAATGCACAGAATGTAAAATGTAACAAATATTTGAGAGAATATAAGGAAAATTACTCTAAGCAACTCTATCTTACACAGAGGGTGTGATTAATCACTGGCCTATGTATATTTTTAAGTAAGTGCATTGTAAGGAAGTAATGAGTTAATACACCAAGAGATATGCCATTTTTTTGTATGTAAGGATGATATTCTCATTTCCAACTCTTCTGATAAAGATCTAGAAATGACAGATCCATACTAGAAATGTTTTCTTCTTGTTTTAATGAAAGATGACCATCAGAGATGACATTGCATGCAGAAAAAAATGCAAAATTCAATAGCTAAACATTTCTACTTCTACACATAATTTAAATCATATTGAAAGATTATGTTTCACTTCCTCTTATATACCAGTACCTAACAAAAATTTAAAAATTAAATAGAAATAATGGCAGCAGCAGCCCATCTGGAGCAGCTGCTGCAAAGACACCAGTTGCAGTGAGAGAGGCGCAGCCAGGGCTGCTGGATCCACAGAGCCAGTGGAAGCCAGGAACAGGAAGGAGCCCCACCCCCTTCTGAGTTGGTGGGGTAGAAGCCCTGCACATCTGGATGCATCTGCAGCCACCCAGCCCTGGCTGTGGACCTGTGCATCCCTGTGCTCTTGGGGGTCCAAGAAACTCCTTGCCTCTGCAGACTTGAAAGTGCCTGCTCCCATTGCCTGGCCTCTCCCGACTCCCAGTACCTACTCTGATTTCAGAGTAAAGTTGTGGCCGCCTGGGCACTGTCATGATCCAGCTGGGTGTTTGCACACTTGGTGTGGTGCTGACACACCGACCCCCTCCCACCTCAGCCTCCTCTGGGCTTTGGATTCCCACGAGCACAGGAGAGAAGCCAAGAGTCAGTGTGGGCCTGCAGGTGCCCCTCAGCATGAAGAGCCTGGGTGCCATGAATGGTAGGTTGACGGTAGTAGGAAGCAGATAGGCTCCTGGTCAGAAAGGGACAGTTCCCCAGTAAAGCCCCACCTTCAGGTCACCAAAGGCCTGAAGTCTGGGGACCAGGTTGCCAGTTCCCCGGAATGGAGTGAGAATGTATGGTGCTTTTTCCAGGCCTACCTATGGCCACCCATGGACCAATCAGCATGCACTTCCTCCCCTTTGAAGCCCATAAAAACCCCTGGACTCAGCCAGACTCCTGCTCTCCTGACAACCTGCCTGCAAAGAGGACCTACTCACTTTGAGTCTCCTGAGACCTGTGCTGTTGCTCAATAAAGCACCTCTTCACCCCACTCACCCTCCAGTTGTCAGCATACCTCATTCTTCCTGGACTTGGGACAAGAGCTTGGGACCTGCTGAATGGCAGATCTGAAAGAACTGTAATCAAAAAATGGGGCTGAAACACACCCCTTGCTTGCCATGTTGAAGGCAACGAGAAGGAGGGAAGAGAGAAGGAGAGAGGAGCTGTGGCTCTTTTGGGGTCCCAGACCTAGGAGCTCCCCAAGCTAGCACTATGATACCCTCTTTGGGGCTCTGCAGTATCTGGCATCTCCAAGCTTCCAGGCACTAACACATTCGCCAGTGTCAGCACTGGAAGCCACTTGTGATACGTTTGGTCCAACCACAGCCTCACAGGAACCTGACGCCCATGCCAGCACCTGGAGCTGCCTGCCCTACCACAGCTGGCAAGACTGGCTGTGTGCAGCAGCTGGACGCCATGCTCGCTCACTCACACACCCCTCACTGCTCCACACCTGACTCACTCTTGGCAGGTGTGAGATCAGTGCCAGTAGCGTGAGCAGACCGTGGTCTGCCAGGCCGAATGGGTGGAATGAAGTCAGTGGGCCCCAGCAAAACTTAGCCAAAGGCACCACTGATCACAAAGTTTTTCACCTGGCAAGGTGACACCCAAGGATCCCGTGACAGAAAGAGCAACATGTTGAGACTTTAATGGAATTTTAAAGTGATATATTTGCAGATTTATCAAGGAATATAACAAGCTCTGCTTTTGTACAAAGTAAAACCAATTTGAATTAAGTTCTAATTCTATGATCTAGTCAATTGCTGAATTGAATAAAATTGATTGAAGTCCTCGTTTCCTATCCACTCAATGTCTTGACCATATTTGAATCTGGTACTACAATGAGTCTCACATGAAGCACTGAACTATTTGGTATAGAGTAAGTCACCTTAATAATCAATTAACAACTTGTGACACTATAAAATGTCAGAAACCATTACCAAAAACCTACTATTTTACCTAACAGGTAAATGTATTAGTAATACATACAATGATGGCCAAATGGTCTCTCTATAAATCTTCATTTTTCAGTACTACTCTATGACGTTTACTTCTGATATCTTCAAATTGCTTCTTGTCCAGAAGACTATAATCTGTCTGAACCTGTGGAAATATTACCCTTTGGTAGCAGATAGCACATAAGTTATGCCCACAGGTAGTCCTTCAAGTTTTCATTTATGCAGAAGTGCAATTTACCAACCATTTATTGGTCTTCTTTAGTGGTCTGCTTTTATTGTGATTTGTAGAACTGTCTACTGATATTCAAAATATTTAAACAACAATTTCTAATATAGACTCTGAATTATGGTTACACAAATCAACAGGAGAAATAACCAAAAATAGTTGTGTTCACAAAAATAAACTACTTTGCTTTTTTGATAATTACATTTCCTTTAGGAAACATATCAACGTTTAAAACAACATGCATATTTAAGAGTTTTCTTTATTTCAAAAATGTGGACCACAGTGCTTAAGAATAATTATTGTAGTCAGTCTTGGAACATGCTTAAATAATTTAGTATTTAAAGAAATTAGTAATGTTCTCTTACAACATGCAAGAATTGTAGATGGACAGACCAATATGACAAAACCCGTTATTACAAAACCTAACATTAGAGAACCATGACACAAAGAAAACTGGACAGCTAGCTCTTCCATTTATGATTCTCAAACACGTTCCATATTTGCAACACAAAATACCAGATGTGGAGAAGTATGCATCTAAAAGTAACTTTGGGTTCAGTCTTGCTAACTTATGAGTGTGAACAGTGAAACGTATCTATATGTAGAAAGATCCAGAAGTCATATCCTTTATGCCTGTTTTGTTCTTTTAAAAATTACTTGGCCGGGCACGGTGGCTCAAGCCTGTAATCTCAGCACTTTGGGAGGCCGAGACGGGCGGATCACGAGGTCAGGAGATCGAGACCATCCTGGCTAACACGGTGAAACCCCATCTCTACTAAAAAAATACAAAAAAACTAGCCGGGCGTGGTGGCGGCGCCTGTAGTCCCAGCTACTTGGAAGGCTGAGGCAGGAGACTGGCGTGAACCCGGGAGGCAGAGCTTGCAGTGAGCTGAGATCCGGCCACTGCACTCCAGCCTGGGCGACAGAGCGAGACTCCGTCTCAAAACAAAAAAACAAAAAAACAAAAAAACAAAAAAACAAAAAAAAATTACTTGGCCAGGCGTGGTGGCTAATGCCTGCAATCCCAGCACTTTGGGAGGCCGAAGTGGGCAGATCACTTGAGGTAAGAAGTTCAAGGCCAGCCTGGCCAACATGGTGAAACTCCATCTCTACTAAAAAATACAAACATTAGCCAGGTGTGGTGGCAGGTGCCTGTAATCCCAGCTACTCAGGAGGCTGAGGCACAAGAATTGCTTGAACTCAGGAGTCGGAAGTTGCAGTGAGCCGAGATTGCACCACTGCACTCCAGCCTGGGTGACAGAGTGTGATTCTGTCTCAAAACAAACAAACAAAAAATTGAAGACTGAGTCTACCTCACAAGACTTGAAGAAAAATAAAGAGATAAAAATGAAAAAAAAAGTGTTATAAAAGAAAGGGAAAGCTGATGTTACACTAAGTATTTGAGAAAACTATTTATAAATTTGAAATAAAAGTAAAGCTAAATGTAAAAAAAAAATCATCATAGGAAAGAAAAGAAACACAATATCTCTACAGAGACTTAAGTTCCTCCTATAGTGAGAATAGCAGTACTTACTGGGAGGTGCAATCCACAAAAGAAACATCCTTAGCAGATGGTGAAATATTTTGTCATGAGATACAAATTGTTATTTTTCCATGCTACCTTACCATAAAGTATCAAAAATAAAAATAAAAATAAACAGGCAGGCTAGGTAGGGGAAGATGATAAACCATTAGAGAAAGGCCACCTGCTAAAACTTTGAACTGAGTCTGAAAGCATCTCAAATCAACTTCTAGAGTTGCTGCTGATCTAAGAAGTTAATTCTACAAGCTCAATGCTGGACACAATAGTCCTGTTCCCTGTGCTTTTGCAAACACCATATTGGAACAAATATGGTTCTTTGTTTGTTTTAGAAAGAACAAAATGTGAGTCCAATAAGAAGTATTATAGTAAAATGAAAAAAAGGGAAAAAAAGCAAACTGAAAAATGTTGAAAAGGATCAGTGCAACAGTTCACAAAATGATTCATTTTTTTCATATAATAAGGTAAAACTAATCTGGATATGTACCAAAGAGGATAGAATATCCAAATAAGAATGTAAGTTGCCATAATAAATGCAAAAGGATGACAAAATAGAAGAGAAGATCAGAGAGAGAGAGAGAGAGAGAGAGAGAAGATATACAAGGGATTTGAGAAATAATTTTTAAGAGAACAAATTGAAGAGAAAGACTCTACATTAAATAATCTGTTGAAAAGTAAAGTGACACAGAAGAAAAGTTTTTAAATGATTGCCTGAATGAGGAAGAATCAGTAAACAAAGGTAGAAAATACTGAACAGCTAGAAGATAGTTAAAAAGGAAGGTATATGAAAGCCAAATATGGAAAAAGATGGTAGTGGAAAAGAGATAAAGGAGGTAAAACAACAACAACAAAAAATCAGATGGAAATTAGAAATGTCCCTGAGATGGAAAAATTCAATATATAGATTAAAATGGCTCATCACATTCCAAACAATATCAATCCAACAGTTTGACTCATCCTGACTAAATACATGAATATTATAAAGTAAGATTCCACACCACCCAGCAAATAAATTAAGTCCTATCACGTAGTAATACAATGGGGCAACATTGAGAGAAGTCTAAAAGAAAAAAATTCTTCATCAATCTACAAAATACTGAAGAAAAATATAAAAATAAGAAACAGTATTAAAAAGAATATTAAAATTGTGTGATAATATATTAACAACATTATATCTATAAATAACCAGAATATATTTTTGAAAAAGAGCGAAAGAGAAAAGGAATAAGAGTCCTTTTCTCAGGCAGTTGGAATGAAATTATTTATATTTCTTCATTTTTCACTCTTTTAAATGTGGGAGACATCATAAATTTTATTTAAAAACCTTAAAATTATAAAGGCACATTTTTGAAGAACATAAAGCAAGACATATACTTTCTGAAATGGTAATAAAGATGAGGCAAGGCTATACAGGTGATATGCAAAAACGTAGAACAAAGAAAACAAAAGCAATGTCTAAAAATAGAAAATATAAAATCATATTATAAGACATAATATATCACTGAATTAGAAGAATGATTTCAAGTGGTTCTTAGGATGAAATTTAATTGAATTATATGTAAATTATTTTATGAGATATCCCTTAAAATCAAAGGAAAGTGACCCACATTTTTTAAAATATGCATAAAATTAAAAAGTATGCAAAGGATATTAGAAAATTTTTTAAGTTCACAAAATTAAAATGTTATAGAATTTATCCAGAAAGCATTTTGTGTACAAAATATATCAATATATGTTTTGTTTTGTTTCTCTTTTAGAGATAGGGTCTTTCTTCTCACCCGGGCTGGAGTGCAGTGACATGATCATAGCTGACTATAACCTCGAACTCCTGAGCTCAAGGAATCCTTTTGCATTAGCCTCTAGAGTAGCTGGACTACAAGCACGTGCCATCACGCCTGGCTAATTTTTTTAATTTTGTGTAGAGATGGAGTCTTGCTATGTTGCTGAGGCTGGACTTGAACTCCTAGCCTCAAGAGAAGCTCCTGTCTTAGTCTCCCAAAGTTCTGGAGTTACCAGTGTGAGTCACTGCACCTGGCTTCAATATAGATTTCTAATTGGTGCTATTTCCAAGAGACATACAAATTCCTGCAACTTTATATACGAAATAATATGGAGTAACAACGCATATATAAAAATCTATTCATACTAAAAAAGAAAAGGATCAAGATGTAAGGATCTATTATGAAATTAAGAATCATGGTATAAGGGTACTTTATGAAATCAATGCACAGCTCTCAGTTTTGAGAGATCAATAAGCAAAAGGCAGGACAAACATTATACAATGTGAATATTATCATTAGGATAGTTAATGTATTGAAAATTGTCCCCTAGATATAAATAATACATGTTAATGCCCAAATCTCATGTTACTAAAACTTTATCCACTGGTCAATCTAGGAAAATCTCAATTTGTCTCACAAGGTAAAAACAAATCAATGTAATAGAATTAGAAATTAGTTAGAATGCTTTTTAAAAGTCTTACAAATCAATATATACTGACAAAAAAAAAAAAAAAAAGGAAAACCTCATAACAATAAATAAATCTAAGGCCAAAATAGAAAACAAAGGCACAAATAAAATCTATTTAGAAATCATCAGTGATCAGAAACATACTCGCCAAAATTCATAGCATGTACTTAACACTGTACTCTGAAAAAAGTCATGGTGTTAAATACGTTTATTATGCAACAAGAAAGGAAATTTTGAAAACTAAAATTTATACTTAGTAATATAAATGGCATAGAATATATATTTAGGGAAGGATACAAATTAATAAATATCAAACAGGGAAAATGAATCAGTAATAAGAAATCAGGAGACAACACATTATATTCATTAATGATTTCTTATAGCCATTTTTAAAACAATGATATATACATTCAAACTTCTGGAAAGTAAAACCCAGAAAGCAGACTAGACATCAGTGTTTAAGAAAGGCATTAAGTCCACAGAAAAAGAAGTGATTTATAAAACTGTAAATAGAAAGACTGTCATTTTATTTCACTTTCAAATTCAAACTTTATTTATATTACTCTGCAAATATAGTTGAGAATCTCTTAAAAGTTGATCAATTTCTTTAAAAAATAGGTATTTCAATACAGTTTCATAGAGAGACCATATAATATTTTTGACTCATGTCTATAGAAGTTATATAGAAATGAGTTTAGAAATATATCTTTCCCCCAAAAGTTGTAGGACCCAAAGAATTGTAAGTATGATGTCAATGAAATATCCATTTTTATAAGGATGAAATCAATGAAATAAGTATCCATTTTTTATGTGTTATATCTGTAAAGAAAGTCAGTATTTTTTTCTTTGTCATTTTGATTATCAGAATTACACAAGCTTCTCCTATGAATTGTCTTTACAGACATTGACACAAAATACTTGATATTTAATAGGCAATTTACTTCAGCCATATCTTATCACACTATACCATGAAATTGAAATAGAATTTCTAGTAGCAAAGCAAGGATAGTTAAAATTAGGAAACCTTATAAATTGACTTTTTGAATTAGTTAATAGAAATCTCCATTGATATTGCATACTTAGGTGATAAACTTTAATATGTATTTATTATAAACATCACAAACTAGGAGAAATAGAGTATTTTCTTAATAGGCTAAAGGATTTACAGTGAAAATCAACTGTTTTTCTTGTATATAATAATGAACCACAGAAGACATGCCAAGTTTTTACTTATGAAGCTAGAAATGTAAAAAAGCAAAAAGAAACTAAAATTTAAAAAATGAAAAGACACAGTGCTATTAACAACTTCATCTGTTTGTTTCTGTTTTTGACCTTCAGGCAATCTACTCCCTAGTTCTGTTACCAACTCATTGTGATGTTGCTCACTGCTGTAGTGGTTCTTCTCCACAATGGTGGATAATGGGTAATGAGTTGTGCCTGTATCCCTCAGTCCAGTTCTCCAACATTTAGATACCTCTCCTAGGCATTCCAGAGGCTGAGATCTATAGATCAGCAGTGGATTAAAATAGTCTGCCTCCTCCTTTCTTGCTTCTACCACTCTGAAAAATGCCCAGATCTATGTACTGCTTTTCCCATTTTTTTTTATATTCTTCATGGTTTAGTTAGAGTTTCTCATTCAAGACTCAGGTTGCATTTTTAATAGATTTATGGAATTATAATTGATGTAGGATATACTACACATTTTAAACAATATTTAATTTAATAGTTTTTGAGATGTGCATGTACTGAGAAAGCCATTAACACAGTCAAAATTGAGAAAGTTTTCACCACTCACAAGTTTCGTTGTTCCCCTCTTCAGTCCTCCTACCACCAATCTCCTTCATCTCCAGGAAACAACTAAACTTCTGTCACCACAGATGACTTTGCAATCCCTAGAATTTTATTTAAAAATGTCTATGAAATCATACAGAAAATACTCTGTTTTGATTTGGCTTCTTTCCCTCAACATAAATACTCTGAGATTCATCTATGTTGTCATATCAACAGTGTATTCCTTTTTATTGCTGAATAGTATCCCATTATAGGGATACAGTGCAATTTGTTTATTCATTAATCTGTTGATGGAGATTTGAATTGTTTCCAGGAGTTGGATATTGCAAATAATGTCACTATGTTCTTTCATGCACAAGTCTTTGTATGGGCATATGCTTTCGTGTCTCTTGGTTACCTAAAAATCAAATGGCTAAGTACACGGTTAGGTTCATGTTTAACTTTAATCAACTGCCAAATGGCTTTCCAAAATGATTTTTACAATTTTACATCCCTACTAGCAATATATGAAAGTTCTAGTTATTCTGCATCTTTGCCAATACTTTATCTGTCATTTTTATTTTAGCTATTTCTCTCAGTCCGTGGCTGGCTTATATTTTTATTTCCTTCACAGTACCTTTCAAAGAGCAGAAGTTTTAAATTTAAGTCCAGTTTAACACTTTGTTGTTTTATGCAGCAAACTTCTGTTGTCATATATAAGAAATACTTGTCTAACATAAGGTCACCGTTAATTTTTCCTATGTTTTATTCTAGGATTTTTATGGTTTCACATTCACATTTAGGTCTATGATCCATGAAATCAAATTGGTATGAGGCATGAGGTGGGGTTATTTTTGCTTGATTTTGGCGTGTGGATGGCAAACATCGTTTGTTGAAAAGACTAAGCTTTCTCCCTTGAACTGCCTTGGCACTTTTGTCAAAGATCAGTTGTCCCTATATGTGCGGGTTATTTTTGAATTCCCTGTTTCATTGATCTGTTTGTCTGTTTTAATGTCAATTCCACATTGTTTTACATACCAATGTTTTGTAAGTCTTGAAATAAGATAGTGTTGACACTCTAATTTTGTTCTTCCTTTACAAATTTGTTTTGGTTATTCTAGGTCTTTTGCATTTCTGTATGAATTTTAATATTGGAAAATGTGTCAATTTCTACTAATAAAGAGGCTGCCTAGACTTTGGTTAGGATCATGCTGACTCTATAAATCAATCTGGAGATAAGTGACATCTCAACAATACTGTCTTCCAATCCACCTCATCCATTACTTACATCTTCTTTATATCAGCAATATTTTGTGGGTTTTGGAGTACAGGTTTTGGCTATTTCTGTCAGATTTATCCCTAAGTACTTCATATTTTTATATTATGAATGGAATTGTTTTTATATATTTTTGATTGCTATTAATATAGATATGTAGTTGATTTTTGTGTAATATTCTTGTACTCTGTAAACTTGCTAAACTCACATATTTTAGTAGCTTTCTTAACAGATTCAGTTACTTTTTCCACATAGATGGCTTTACCACAGATTGCTTTACATTTTTCTCTAATCTCTATGCCTTTTATTTCTTTTTCTTGAATTATTGCACTTGTTAGAACTATTGTAAAATGTCAAATAGAGTGGTGAGAATAGATACTTTTGTCTTGTTCCTGATCTTAGGGTGAAAACATTCTTTTGTCCTCATTCTCTACGATGTTAGTAATCACCTTTTCACAGAAGGTTTTTTTTAGCAGGTTGAAGAAGTTCCCTGCTATTCCTATTTCGCTGAATTATTATTAGAATTATATGTTAAATTTTCTCAAACGCTTTGTCTGCATGTACTGGGATGATTTTATGTTAATTATGTAATAAATTACATTGACTAATATTTGGATGCTATACTGACCTTGCATTCCTGGTATGCAGTTGATTTGGTAATGATTTTGGGGTATGACTGGTAAAATGTGTATAGAATTGTATACAAATGTTTATAAAGTGTACTTGCCGATAGTTTTGTTTCTTGCATTTTATCCGCTTTTGCATCATTATAATGATGTAGTGATGGCATTCTTTAATGAGTTGGAACGTGTTTCCTCCTCTTCAATTTTTTTGTCAAACCTTTTCAACTTATATAGAATTTGTATTATTTCTTTATTCAATGTTTGGTAGAATTAACTAGTGTTGCCACCTACACCTAGATTTTTATGTGTGGGTAAGTTTGTAAGCACACAGTTAATTTTTAAAATAGACATAGGGATCTTCAGGTTATCTATTTCTTTTTGAGTAAATTTTGATAGGTTATGTATTTTTAAAATGTGTAAATTACAACTAAGTTATCAAAGTAATCTGCAAAAAGATGTTTATTATATTCTCTTTTAATGAATACATATGCTTTTAATGTACTATGCTTTTAATATATTTAGGATTGGTGGTGATCGTACCTCTCTTATTCCTGATATTGGTAATTTGTATATTTGCTCATTTTTTTGCCAATCGATCTGACTAGAATTTTATCAATTGCATTGCTTTTCTTAAAGACTCAGCTTTTAGTTTCATTAATTTTCTTTATCGTTTTTCTGCTTTTTATTTTGTTGATTTCAACTGTGAATTTTATTAATTATTTTACTGCTTACTTTGTGTTTGATTTGCTCTTTTTTTTTAGTTTATCAAAGTAGAAGCTAAGGTCATGGATTGGAGATACTTTTTCTTTCTAATATAGGAATATACTGATACCAATTTCCTTTAAGTTCTGGTTGTGGTTTTGCTATTGTTTTATGGGACCCTACAATAAGAATCTTCTTCCACACTTATTCTCCCTTATGCCACACTTTTCTAGTTTTAAAAATTAAAGAAGACAAATATTAAGTCCATGTCTACATCTATATTCACACACATACCCACTATACTATATACATATATGTGTATGCATGGATACATACACACATGCATACACACATATATCTGTGTATATATGGATTTGTATATAATTATACATGTATATAATTATAATATATAATCTTATATAATAGCACATCCAAAAATCATACCAGATATTCTATTCTAGGCTCAAGTTGCTGATACCAGTAATAGTCACCACCAAAAATTAGTGATATCTGAGTTAGCACATTACAAACAGAATAACAATATTACAATAATAGCTACCATTTGGTAAGAGTACTCACTATGTATCAGACTATGTAATGTCCTCTACTATATGATGTTGTGATGTCTTCATATCATCTTATAAAGTCGTAAGAGAATCATTATCTTATAGTTATAAATACAGATTGGCATAGCTACATAGTCTGCCTGTGATTCAAGAGCTAAACATGGCAGAGCTAGTGTTTAAGAACAGGTCTTTTAGACTTCAAAATGTTTCTGAAGAGAGAAGAAAAAAATATTATTTTCTTTTTAATTTCAGTCTCTCCATGTCAGTCTATGGCATTTGTTCAGATTTGTTCAGATTTCATTACCTGTGAGCCTTAAACTCAATTGGAAGAAATCTTTCATCAAGAGTTTAACCATATCTCTCCCATATAATAGAGGAAAATTCTACCATCCGTGAAAATTGCTTCCTCTAGTAGAGCATGTCATCTACAAAACTGTCTTTTTAGCGATTGTAGAAAATTACAGAAGTGCCTCTGCCAGACTCCAAATTTTTTCCCTGAGGCTAGTTTCCTCCTGCACATTTTCATTTGGTGTGGTCAAAACCATTTATTTGCTTTTCAGGATCTCCCTTGAATCTTTCTTTGCAGGGCTCCCATTGTTAAACTGAGTTCAGACACTCTCTTATTAGGATCTCTTCCCTTCCCATACATATGATAGGCAAACAAGCAGAGTAATAGTCCTAAATTCACTGATGCCTAACTAAACATTAAATATTCTTGGACCTAGTGGGTGCTATTTGTGTTTCCCAAACCCAATTACTCAGAGACCCTGTGGGATAGTGTATTTTCTCTACCATGTACTTACTTACTTCTAACATTGCCTCACCATATCCAAAATTATTTAAGCCTATAGTATTACTACTGTGGCAACAAATTATTTTTCTCATCCTGTAGCAGGACTATTATTGTTTTGTCTGCTAACCTGTCAGCTCTTCAAATTCAACATGGGAAGCATATCATCCATGCCATCAACAAAATCCTAATGCCACTTTATTAAATGCCTGCACATATAAATTCTCTGAATTTAGAAGTTTGTGTCAGTTTACTTTAGAGATACCTACAAATCTCTACATAGATTACTCCTTGCTCTCTACATATGACATCCACCTCCTGAAGTTTCAGAATTGCAAGTGAACCTTCCTTGGCTGTAGAAATGTACTTTTAGCCTCTCCGAGACCAGGTTTTATGCACTATATTAATAATCCTCAACCACGGGTGATTTTGCTTTTGCTTCCCCACAGGGTTAATGGGCAATAGCTGGAGACACTGTTGGTTGTCAGGATTGGCATGTGGACACTGATGTTGGTATCTATGAGTAGAGTCCAGGCATTTTTATCACAATGCTCAGGACAGACTTCAGCCCCCACCAATTACCTGGTCCGAAATGTCAATAGTGTAGAACCTGAGAAACCCTTTAATAGATGCTTTCCTACTTCAGGAGTTTTGTTTATTTGTTTGTTTGGTTTTGTCCAGAAATGGGCCAATGGGAAGAAGAACTGCCTTAGCATTTATAAGTCCCTAAGGTCACATTTTCCTGGTCCCAGTTCTCTATGCACTTACCTGACCCTGCCCAGCTACACCAGGTGTCAATCTCGTCTCTGAGATGCAAAGATATTAAGGTATGACAGGAATAAAGAATTCAAAATAAGCTTCATTAGCTCCCTAGTTCTGCAATGATTTTAGTTCCTCACTCTATCCTTGCTTAACTGGAATGAACAACATGTGAATCACAAAGACTGTTGTCAATTATTTGAAGTCCAGAGTCAGTCACTCTAACTAGATGAACCACAAAAAAGCTATGACTAAGCCTATTTTATTTGTCTGGCATAGTGTTAAAATACTGAATGTTTTCATAGACATTATGCAAGCTGTAAGTTTCCATGGTCCCTGAAAGTTAATAATCTTTATTTATATATGCTGCTTTGTGTATCATCTATGTTACTTACCTCTCCTTCCCTGGAAGGCATATGAGTTTGCTTAGGCTTGATTAAATGCAACCCATGGTCAAATTTAAACCGAGCACGTTCCTAAAAATTTGCCCTTAAAGCACATGGTTACTTTGACTTTCTTGTACTTGTCATTCCAGAAATTATAAGATCTAGTAGAGCCAAATAGGAGATACCAAAGGAAAAAAGTGATATTTCTTTTTATAGCTTAGCATGTCTAATTTTACTTCCCCAGGATAAAGACACTCTCAATTGAGGATAGCTGCCAGGCCACTTTACTGCAGTCTCTTCCTGCAGAAGAGTCTTACTATCAGTTGTAAACAGTCTTCCATCACTTTGAATGCTCCATGTTCTTGGACCGAATGCCCCACAGTAATGCTTTTCTTCCTCAGAATTATTGTGGAGGTGAGAGAGGAGAAAGTTGTTAAGCATTCTCATAGCTTCCTAATTAATCAACATTATTTCAGAAGTTTGATTTTAAAAAATGTGGATTTGAACAATGGATGGTGTTCAGGGATTAATGGAAAACAAATAAAAATGTATTATTTATTGAACTAAAAAACAGCACAATTGGAATTAATATTTGGCATATTGTTTCTGGTTGTAATAAGTGCATTAAACATACAACCATACAAACAAAAAAATCTGTATTACAGAAGATCAAAAATCAGAAAATATTTAAAAAGAAAACTTATTATGTTCATATTAGAAATAAAATCATAAAATAATCTGTAATATATTTAAAAATAAATTTTCTCCTGTATGCATAACATTGTAGTATTCTCCTGCACACTTGACTTATAAATAAAAATCACCATAAGTAAATAGAGCCTTATCATATTTCAAAATGAAAGATTAAGAATTTAAAAGATAATCATTCACTCCAGATTATTTTAAAAAAATAACGCAATTCCAATTAAATGTATCAAAGACACTTTATTAGGGTACTGACATAATAATTCTAAAGTTCATCTCAATATCCTAAACATCTCACTTGTCTACCACTAGAGAATCATTTTAATAAATTAAAAACAAAGAGGTAGATCTTTATTTACTGTAATGAGAAAATGTCCAAGATATATTGAGTGAAACAAATAATTCCAGAAGCATACAAACAGAATTTAGATCAGTATAGCTAGTATAATATTTTTTGAGAAGAAAATATTCATTCATATAAGTACAGAAAGTATCCAGAAGAAAACAGAACAAAGAGTTAACAATGATTTATTTCTAGAATATGGTTTTGGAGAGGATAAAAGGCAATAGAAGACAAGATAGTGGGAAAGAACCACTCTTATCAATATAATTATATATAATTTTATATATGTATATATATCATTTTATAACTAAATATAAAAACTGGATGAAAATAATACCCCAAATATATTTTTAAACAAGAGTAATTAAACATAATTTAATCTTTTAGATTAAGCAGTATGCCAAAAGCACCAGTAAAATAAAAATTTTAATAGAAGCACAGGTGTTTTCATATATATTTGTATATATGAAAACATATATATGAATACATAGTCCATACGCATAACATATAAATATAATGCATAAAATGTTAATGTATGTATCCATAAGTAACCACTTAATGATTTACAATTTAAATATAAAATTTTGTAGTTGTAATTAAGTGACATGAAATTGGGGAACTACGTAAAATGCTTGACAATAAAAAGTTAGTTGAATTAATGCAAATAAAAAGCATGAGACTATTAGAAGAAAATAAAGTGAAAAGTTATTTACTATTTTTTTCAGAGAATCTTTGTACCATACAATAAAGGCAGAAACAATAAAATAAAATATAGAATAATTTATATATAAATGAAATTAATTTTCTAATCACACAATCAAATCCCACCTAAAATAAATAAAAGCCGAATGGCAAGCTCTGAACAATTTGCAATGTTTATAGAAGCTAAAGGATTAATAAACTACTTAAAACCTATTATAAGTTAATAAAATTATGAACAAGCAAAGAAAATGAACATAAAATACAGAAATTAAAATATACAAATGTCAAATGTAAGAAATTGCATGTGTCACTAGTAATCACACTGGGGGTGAATATTAATAGAACAATAAAATATCATTTGATCTCAATTAGAACAAATCGCTGCAAAAAAATTTAAATGTTGAGGTGAGAAAATGAATTGAAATATCACTATAAATTGTTAATCATTAAGTATATCAGAAATGACCTAAGTGCAAACATTATCATCCTAAATTTGCTTTTCCTGAAAATATTGAAAACACTACCAAAAGAGAATTGGAACTCATGTAAAATAAATTAATATTATTCACTAACTAAAAATATATGTAGATGAATGCTTACTGATATATAAAGATATTCACAAGACAGTAAGCAAAAATGGTAGATTATAAGCAATTTGCTTACATTATTATTTTTGTGTAATAAAAATGCATACACAATTGTTTTAGAAAAAAGATCATAAAAGTTACATAAATTTTTTAAATTTTTGCTCTTATATAGTTTATCATTTTGAACATAAACATGTAATAAAATGGCATATTAATGAACAAAAGTATGAGAGAAAAATTTTATATTAAAAACTGGGCCACACAAACTCTATACCATAAAGTTAATCTATAGTGTTGAACTTTAGTGATATAAATTTATAAATATTTTGAAATAAAAATTTATAAAGAAGCTTTTCAAAGAAGATATCTAATTATTTTTAAAAGCCAGAAAATTTTTTAAAAAGTAAAATTCAGGAATGTAATTATTTATTCTTTCAGTAAGTATTTATTAAGCTTTTATTGTATATAAGACATGGAGTGAGGCACTGGAATTATAAAGTCCAAAAAAAAAGTCATATGTTACCTTCTGCTGGGTAAATTAGATCAAGTAGTATTGGCAGACATTAATCAAATCATTATGAAAAATAAGGGATTATCTCAACTTGGGTACATCTCAGATGGGTGAGCAAGAATAGAACAAGGTGGTTTGACTATACAAAGATGTCTGCAATGGCTTCCTGAGGAGCTGGTGAACGGGAATTCATTATATGGAAGTGAATGGTAATCTAGGGCCGGACTTACATCAAAACCTTGTCAAAGGAGGGAGGATGCAAATAAAAGGAAAGCAAAATAAAGCCAGTGCTGAGAGTAGAGTCATCCATGATCGGAGATTGTAGAGCAAAGACAGTGTGAAATGAAAATCTGTGAAGGCAGGGCCAGGTCATTCAGGTTTTTTTTTTTTTTTTTTTTTAGCTTATATTCTGGTTCTCATTCTATCAACAATAGGACTCCACTAAATTGCTTTAAATAAATAAAGGAGGATGTTACATGATCCAGCTTGTTTTGAAAGCTGCACCTTACCTGTAGTAGAGAAAGAAATTCAATGGAACAAGAATTGAATTAAGGAGACTAAATAGGACAAAAATTATCACTAGTAAAGATGGAAAGACATGAATGAATTTGAGATATATTTAGGAGGTAAAATCAATAAGACTCCAAGATAGCTTGCTTATGGAGTATGAGGGTGAGGATGGCTTTAAAGATAATTCCTGAGATTCTGACTTGTCACAAGGGATAGCTTCATTCAGAAAACAAGAAATACCAGGAAGAAAAACGTGGAGAAAAGATATTGGCTAACTTTTGGAAGTGAGTTTAAGATGTCTCAGATATTTGAATTCAGGTATCAAGTAAGAAGCTGGTATATATTTATACATATGGGGAACTCAGAGAAGAGGTCAAGCAACAGAGAAATAACATGTTTATTTTAGCAAATAAATGGTAGTGTATTCTGTGTGTGTAAATGAGATCAGAAAGAAAGGGGGGGAGAGAGAGAGAGAGAGAGAGAGAGAGAGAATATGATGGAATAAGAGAAGACCACAAGGGTATAGCCATAAGAAAAACATAAAACTTGGTAGAGGAATTTTAACTTACAAAGATATGGAAAAGGTGCATGATTAAATGAAAAATGAATGAACCCATGTATAGAAGTCAAGGGAGGAAAACATTCAAAGAAAGAAAAAAGGCCAACTGTTAAATATTATTGAGATATCAAAGTAAAGCAGAGAATTTTTGTTTAAATTATAAAATTTGGTGATAATGAAGTCAGTGGCAACTTAGAGCTGTTTGGATGGCATAGTGGGCTCTACTGCCACATGATAGTAGGCTGAAGAACTTAGCTATTGATGGGGAAAAGTAGACTGGGGTAGAATCTTTTGTAAAGATTTTCTATGAAAGGGAAGTATAAGACAGAGCAGTAATAAAGGAGAATTTAAAGTTATAGGAAAATTCTCTCTCTCTCTCTCTCTCTCTCTCCCCCCCCCCCCCCCCTTTCTTGAGTGGGAATACTCAAGTATGTTTAAAAGCCTGTCAAAATGATACAGATTCAGGTCAGCAAACTCTAACACACAAGCTAAATCCAACCTGCCACCACTTTTTGTAAATAGGTTTTACTAGGACACAAATGTACTCATCCTTTACATATTTTCTATAGCTTTTTGTATTATAGTGACAAAGTAGTTATGACATCGACCATATGGCCCATAAAGTCTAAAATATTGTCTGTCTTACTATTTGTAGAAATAGTTTGCTGCCTCTGATCCAGATCAAATAAATTATTTGACTACATAAAAAAGTGAAAGGTAACTGATAAGGTAAAATTACTTAATATCAGAGAGTATTGGATGGAGGAATCATACAGACATTGGCAGTATTATACCCTGGGAAGTAGAACATTGATATAATTTCCTTTAATTTGAAGGTAATTCTCCACTAGTTCTTTGAAAAAAGTCAATAAATCTGTAGATCTTTAGCCATTATAAACAAGAATCAATTAATGAAACAGAACTTTAAGGCATTTATAATCTTAGGGAAAAATTACATCTAATGATCTAACAATTTTATTCTGTTTATAAGAATACAGACTCAAGGAGCTAACATCCCTTATTTATAGTTTGTAGCGCAGTGGTCTATAGTAATTGAATGAACAAATATATGACTAGAGAAGATGTTTAAGGATAATTATTACAAAACAATTTGCTATACATGCTAAATTTTCAATGATATGTGGATTTTATAAGAAACTGTAGTTTAACATTCTGCTTCACAGACATAAAAGAAAAATCTGAATAAAATTTATAATTTTTTCTCAGCATTATATCCAAAAGGGGTTCTACAAAGGCAAATTTTCATGAATATTTTGTACGTTTCAAGAGAAAACAATTTCCATATTATTTCAATGATTTTAGAGCTAGAAAAAGACAAATTATTAAATATAACTCGATTAAAAAAGAACATAATATTGAGATCTCTTTTTATTTAAGAGATAATTGTAAATTACAAATCAAAGTGAGCTCAATATGAGCTGATCTGGAAAAGAATATAATGAAAGAACAACCACAATTTATTCCAGAAATACAAATCACATTTAATATTACGAAATAATATATAAAAAATTCATAAAATCAAAAACCAAAGTATAGGAAAAAAGATATTCCTCACCAAAAAAAAAGCTAGAAATTCATTCAATAAATTTGTGTCTGTCCTAATAATTGTTAATTTTTATAAATAAGACTATATGATAATTGTGATAAATAAGATTTTGCTAAAAAACAGTGTTTTCCTAGTTTAAAAATAGCACTGAGTCCAGTGTTACCACATATTTGTATAGGTACACAATATATTTTCGTTGAATAAATAAATGAAGTGGACCAAATTACAGCAGTCAAATTAAAGTTAGAAACAAAAAAAGTTGCTCCAAATCACCATAGTTATATAATGTCATTCTAGAAGATTTCCTCATCATATGTAGAAGTATAATAAATAAGAAATGTAACTATTTAAAAGAGAAGATAGACACTCCGTTTTGCAAAATTATTTTTGAACTAAAATTTTTAAAAAATTATTCTACTAAAATGAATGTATATATTCAAAATATGGATGCCTATAAATATGGACATAAATACACATGCATTATCATGTCTGTATTAGAATTTTAAAATGAATCAAATGAACACTTTTTAAAGGGGACATAGAAAGGAATGACATAAATCGAGCTCTATAACAATACTTTTAATAATATTTCCTTTTGAAAGATGTAGAGATTCAATTATTTCCAAATTGATTCATAGATTCACATAATTCTAGTCAAAACACCAAATACATGTGTTCAAGGAAGAGAGAGAGATGCAAAAATCTCATTTCAAATAGAAATGATAAAGAAAAACCATGACAATTCTTTTTTAGTAGATGTGGAATTTAGTGGTTGGAGCAAGAATACTTACTTATAAAATGTAAAATATATTGTAAACTATAATGGCATTTGAAAATATGGTTCTTACATTGTAAAAAAGAGTGAATCCTTGAGTGGAATATAGAAAGCAAAAAAATGACCTGGATATATTAAAATTTTACATTATTATTCAGTAATATATACAGAGAGATTTATAATGTTTTAACAGGAAAAAAACTAGTTCTCTATTTTACATGGATACGCTAAAGTATGTTTCAGATAGGTTAAGAATTAAACGTAAAAATAAACCTATAGAGGAAATTATTAAAATATAGTAAATATTTAGCATGCACAGGATAAGAAAGACATTTTTAAAGTAAAAGCAATGTAAGAAAACATAATGAATAACGTTATTATTGTTGACCTCAAAGACTGTTTATATTCCACATTTCAAAATAAGAAATCCAGTAACACAAAATGCGAAAAAAAAAGGTTCTACTACACTAACGTCAAACATGTAAACATTACATGCTAAAAAATAACCTGTCAAATTGTTAAAAATGAGATAATAAATAATGTTAGGGGTATACGTGGAAAAATAGGAACTCCTACACAATGCATCTGGTAAGATAAAAAATATAAAAAGTTACATTTTTGAGAGAGTAATTTTGGCAATGTGTTAAGTAGATTACATTTTTTATTCTTTCTGGCCTTGTATTTTCTTTTGTAGGAATCTATCAATATGATGAGGTAATTTAAGACATTTTTGTGACAGTGAAATGAACCATCGCAAATGTTCAACAAAAAAGGGAGGCATAAGTAAAAAAATGACACATCTTAGGAATATACTTTCAAAAATTATGTTTTTAAAAGCATTCCTATTCATAATAAAGTGTGAACTTTAAAGTAATACGAGGCAATCATATACATACAGTTTCTAATATGAAATTAAATTTCTCTAATAGCCACAGTCACGTACCTGTGCATATGATAGAATTTATGTGCCAGAATTTTTAAAGTATTACCTCTGCATAGTGGGACTTGTTGATAATTTTTTTGATTATTTTTATAAATAACTTTATGTTTTCAATATTTTCTTTAAAAGCATTCATTTACTTTATAACCAGAAAATAATGGAAATTAAAATGTATCATGTTAATCCACAAAATTATACTTGTTCATATCTCAGAATAACTTGTATCTTTCTAATTGTTTAGTATAATTAGAGTAGAAATAGTCAAACATTGTAGGATAAAATCATATGTTTGCTTATATAATTAATTATATAATCTGTTTCAATAAATTTTTAGTAAAAAAACTCAGTGAGAAAAAGAAAGAATGCTATCTTCTTTCTAGCCCAAGGATTCCTTGTCAATCTTCATGTTTTGTTGGAGAATCATATACACATTCCAAAGGAAGACGTTATACCAAAGGTAAAGGGGCAACACATTATTTTAAATCATCTCTTATCCTCCAGTCATTTGGGAAAAGCCACACTGTGAGTTGTCAGAGAACCAAAGAGATGATGATTTGCAAAAGTTAAAAATTTATATTTAAATTTTAAATTCTCTTACCTCTCAAGTTTCAAGATTGACATCTAAGCAACATTTCTCAGAAATTTTTAAAAAAGATAAAAGAAAAGAAATTCTAATTAGAACACTACACGCCATGTCCCAAAGGTGAGAGAGGAAAAAGTGGTTGAGAATATTTGTTCTCTGTGGTTCAGAAGTTACAGAGCAAACAGCTACTATCAAATTGGAATCCCTAAGTGCAATGAACAAAATAGAATTCCAGAGTGGCATGGACCTGGTGTCAGAACTTAATCACCAAAGACAAGGTGAGCATGGTTACCATGATGATAGCAAAGTCAAAGCAGTGATCAGAATACCCTGACTCAAAAAAGATCTATGATGCTGACTAGTGGATCATGGTGTCCCTAGAAGAGAAGTACGTAGAAATTCATTGAATTCGTACTTGATCTGCATAAGTGGAAGAGTTCTAGCTCAAGTGAACGGAAGTCTAATTTGAATCATCAAAAGAGTCATGATCCCATAATCAATTCCCAGACTTGAATCAGTTTACAGACCCAGAATCCACTGAATGAAAAGGCAGACAGGTCCCCTTGAGGAAAGACCCTGCTATACTATGAAAAATGTATGCTGTTAAACTTTCCCCCAGCCTTCTCCAGCGAGATCTATAACTATTTTCTAAGGTGACTGTGTACTGGGGAATGTGAAGTAATCAGACTTTTGGGGGATTACTCCACACAAACCCTGAAGTGACACTAATTTCTTGGAGATCCAAAACATCCCTGTTATCCTCCAGTCAGAGTAAGGGCTCGTGGAGGACAACTGATTAATGCAATTTTAACTCTGATCCATCTCACAGGGAGAACCCAAACCATGTTATTTCCCTAGTTCCATAGCACATAATCAAAATAGATATACTCAACCACTGGCAGAATCCCCTTATTGGAATAATTATGCTTTACCAATCACAAAGAAAATCATTTGTCTCCTCAAGCAAATGTAACATTACTATTTTGTCTTTATGGGTTTTTTTTTGTTTGTTTGATTTTTGATTTTTTTTTTTTTGTCAGTGGTGCCCTCTCTTATTTCATAGCACACAATCGTATCATGAGAAATATTCCACTGAAAAACTTAGAAAGAAATGTGATTCAGTTTAAAATATATTTCACTATGGGGACAATAATAAGAATGATGCAATACGTATTTCTACAAATATAAGAGCTTATACTTAACCAATATAAATACTTATGTACAAATTATTAAATTATATATAACACACATATATATGCCCTAGAGCCATATCAATTCTTCTTTAAATCACTTACTAATAACTTCTGAATTCAAAAGGAATATTTAATGTATTGCTGAAAACTCCCACTTGTCATTTGTGATGCATAAACACCTGGGGAATGAAAAAACTGTTTCCAAGGCCGGCCACAGTGGCTCACACCTGTACTCCCAGCACTTTGGGAGGCCAGGGTGGGCAGATCGCCTGAGGCCAGGAGTTCAAGACCAGCCTGGCCAACATGGTGAAACCCTGTCTCTACTAAAAATACAAAAACTAGCCAGGCATGGTAGCACGTGCCTGGAATCCCAGCTACTCAGGAGGCTGAGGCAGGAGAATCGCTTGAACCCAGGAGGTGGAGGTTGCGGTGAGCTGAGATGGCACAATTGCACTCCAGCCTGGGCGACAGAGTGAGACTCTGTATCAAAAAAAAAAAAAAAAAAAAAAAAAAAAGCTAACAAACAAACAAACA
This sequence comes from Theropithecus gelada, assembly GCF_003255815.1. Classification (NCBI taxonomy): domain Eukaryota; kingdom Metazoa; phylum Chordata; class Mammalia; order Primates; family Cercopithecidae; genus Theropithecus; species Theropithecus gelada. Next base: position 98,318,685 of record NC_037681.1, read on the forward strand.
AACTGTTCTGCTTGTTAAAATGAACTGAAGTATGCTATCTGATAAGATCGGGAATTTATAAGTTGTTTCTCTAACTCCTTTCTTCTTTAGACATAGTAACAACAAAATAATTATAAATGCTGCTTTCTTTGCAAGGTGAATAAAATGTTCCATCAAGGGAGTAGTTTACAAATCCTGAGGTATTATTAAATATTGCCAGCTCTGGTACCCAAACTAAATTACAGCTCAGACAAGGGACAGAAAGGTCATGTTTATTATTCACTTTAGTAAAAATGTAACCATAACACTTGTTTCTACATCAGGGAGTATTATAACCAGCATTGTAACTAATAATAACAATGAAAATAATACAGCTACATTATATTTTGCATTTTTCAGTAAACAGTAGGGCTTATGGTTAATAATCATTCATATTTACACTGAAGCTTTTTATGGCGGAGTTCAGAGTGGTTTTTGAATAGTACCTCATTAATCATTTCAACAAGTTACTTGGAAAGTTATTATCATAGTTCAATAGATGAAAAAATTATATCACAGAAAGGTCAGATATATATTTACTTGTCCAATATCAAAGAAGTAAAGTGAGTCCACTTCAAATCTAAGACCTCTTTTTCACCCCTTGATCTAATCACTGGACCAAGGCAATATTTGTCCATGTTGTGGTTTGACCATCAACCTAAAGTACTTCAAGGCTGACCTCTCTGCTATTACTTTTACAGAACTATAAACAGAGAAGAAAATATCATTTTTTCATCTATGGTGACCATACTAAAAAAGACTCAAACCTAATTAATGTGTATTTCCATTGTTTCTTTAAGTCTTATTAGGAACAACTGACAAGAGTGGTATCAATTTATGACTGTAAATATCAAAGCACTTAATAGTGAAATGAATGCATCATGATGAAATTTATGATGAAACAAACAAACATATTTTTAAGGTGTCATTTGAAAATAAATGTATTTAATATGAGTCAGTGAAAGGAAATAAGGAATCAACTTTTAATAATTTAACACCTCAAATATTTAGATCTTCAAGAGCAAGTGAAAGAATGTATGTTTCAGTTAATGTGGCTTGAGGAAGGAGGGAAGAATTGAAATGCAAATGTAGAATTTATACCCAAAGACTGTTTCTATTTGTCTCAATAAAATCCTCACAATTTCAAGGCTTTACCTAATGACATTTTATTTTAAGAGAAGGCAACTAAACAACAATTGTTATACTTTGAAAGTGAAAAATATACAGTGAATACGAATTAAGTAGCACTGTCTTTCCAAAATAAAAGAACATTTGCAGGCATTTTTTTCTATATTTTTTGCTACTCCAAAATTAGTGTCTATGTAATTTTGCTTTAAGTTTAAAAATTCAGCCCAAATAGAATCAAATCATAACTCTATATATTCCTATTTTGAAGCATATATTGCTTATTTAGATCCTAAAAATATAGTGAATTCTCTTAAACAACTCATCCATGTTTATCTTAGTTTGTCTGTTTGTTAAAAATTTATTCATTTTTTGGTTTTAAATCAATGATATTTGAAGACCTCACCCATTAAAATGTAGGTAAAAGTAAAAATTATGTGTCATAAGTTTTGACATTATAGTTACCCTACACCTGACCATTGTATTTTAAAACCTGCAGTCAAAATGTTTACTATACCTTAATTACTTCCGCTAGAAGAACTTGTGTTTAAAAAAAAAATGGAAAAAGTGATTCTTCTTGCTAGATGTAATGATTGCATTTTTCCACTTTTCTCTGAGGTCTGCATTCAGTAAACAAAGAGATGAAAAACTAGGTAAAGAAGACAACATACCTTACAAGTTATGGTATGTGGACATCCCCAAATTTGGAAAACAGTCATACCAAATTGAGGCAATGAGAGAGGAAATAAAAAATTTCTGTCATTAAATTCCTTTTTATGTATCTTCCACAAATATTTAATTTTGAGACAATGCATATAAACTGGATAAGTTAGTACAGAACTGTGTTTATTAAAAAGCAATTATCTGTCTGTATCCAAAAGCAATACCGTCTGCATTCAATATACATGTTAGTATTTTAGAAATATTTATAGAAGATACATGAGTGTTTAATTGTATATAGCTGTTTAAATGAAATATTTCAAAGTTACTTTGATATTTATATTTTATTTCATTAACATTAAAATATTAGTATATTTTATTTCCATGTACAAACAATAATGCTAAATGCCATAACCTTATTGAGTTATATATTTGCTCATATGCATTTATTTTAAGCACATTTGCTAACTTATTTTAAGCAAGTTTGCTAACTTATTTTAAGCAAATACATAATAAGGTTATGGCATTTATTATTATTGTTGTATATGGAAATAAAATATACTAATAGTTTAAAGTTTGTGTTCAGGGTTTTCCTTTTAATCATGCTTCCTCATATTTTTTTCTGAATTTCTTACATTTTCACCATTTTTAAATATTTTATTAATATGTATCAGCTTTGCTGTCATTTCATTCCCCAAACTTATGTTTGCAATATTATAATGTATAGATTTGACTTAAGGTCAAACTTTATGACATTAAATCAAATGACTTTGCTATCATTTCATTCCCCAAACTTAAGTTTACAAACTTTATGTAAGTAAATTTAAGGTCTTACCTTTCATATATTTTTATTTGTAAGTTTTAGAGACAGCCCCTAAGTTTTGCCCAGGTTGGAGCACAGAGGCTATTCACAGGCTCAAACACTGCTCAGGACAACCTAGAACTTTTGGCCTTAAGCAATCTTACTACCTTAGCCTCACAAGTAACTGGGACTATAGGTGTACCATATTACCTGGCCTCCCTTGTAAAGGACTAATTTTCCGTGGTTATGTTTGTTTAGACTTTAATTTCTCTTGGCAGTGAAAGCATTATTTTTAAACTCTTTAGCAGGAGTTTAAATACATAGTCTTTGAACTTATCTAGCAGCTTCTAGCAGATGTTTATTTAAAAAACCAATTGTTTTGATACCTTAGGAAATACTGTGCTTTTTTTTCTCAACCTTTCCTACCTTACAGTTACAATTTTAATGGCTTATGGAGTGCATGAGAAAAATAGTCCTGTAATTTCTTTTTCCTTTCATGAATATTGAGATTTTATTAAACTGACTCAGTGAATGATGGTTCTTCTGGTACTATAAAAAGCAATTTTAATTTTAAAAACATATTCAATATCACTTCATGCTTTTCACTGATCAAAAGACATACTAGTTTTTCAAAACTCTCAGTGTCTAGTGATACACAGGTTGCTTCTGCTTCGCTTTGATTTAGTGAATCATGAAACTCTAGAGACATGAAAATTCAGATGAGTCACCAAGTCCCCAGTGAAAATATTACTGAGCAACTCCTAAAGCATAAAACTATCTCTAAATGCAATTCCTGAGAAGAACTAGGGATGATTACATTTTATAAACACAGAAAGGTCTCATGAAGGAAATTCTGGCATCCTGTGGATATTATTGGGGTGTGTCAAAAGCTACACATTCCTAAGACCGTAGACTTCTCAGCTTGGAGTCTTAGAGAGCAATCATTTATTAAAACCTTGTTGGTGAGATGCTAATACCAACTAATTCTAGAAAAAAAAAGGGGGGGCATTTATTGTCAGTTTAAAATCTTTCCTAAATTAGCTATGTCGGTCTTTTTTTGGCAGCTGTCACTCTTCACCACTACCATTTGTGAATTCTAATGAAAACTATTCACAAATAGATTTTAATTGGACCTAATTCAGACAATCAATTTTTTTAAAAAGCGGACATAGTTTTAAGTGCTTTCAAAATATCTAGTTACTTAGCAGAATTTCAGAGACATATATGTGTGTGAGAGTGTGCACTCATGTGCTCACATGTTTGTATGTGTGGGGTACATATTTTCCCCTCAAGCATAAAGAAATTGTGTGGCTGCTCACCTGGGCACCCCAGTTTTTAGTAACTGAAGCAGCTCTTTCTTTTCTCATTGACAAATGTAAGTAGCTCAATCTTTTTCTCCATAGCTCATCCTGCTTTTTTCGTTCTGAGAATGACCATTGAGATTTTACAAATTTTATGCTAATCTGGGAATTGCTTTGTGTTGGGAAGCACTGTGCCAGCTGAGTCACTCGTTTGAGTGACGCGTCACAGAGAAATAAGTGACAAGTCTAAAGTAACACAAAAAATGCAATATGTAATATAAATACAGACTTGACTGTATGTTATATTTTGTTTTTTAAAAAAGAATTTTAGACTACATAGATGTAAGATACTTATAATTTATATTTTGTTTATTTATTTATTTTGAGATGGAGTCTTGCTCTGTTGCCCAGGCAGCAGTGCAGTAGTGTGATCTTGCACTGCATCCTCCACCTCCTGGGTTCAAGCGATTCTCTTGCCTCATCCTCCCTAGTAACTGAGATTGTAGGCATGCACCACCATGACCAACTAATTTTTATTATTTTCAGTAGAGACAGGATTTCACCATGTTAGCCAGACTGGTCTCAAACTCTTGACCTCAAGTAATCCACCCTCCTTGGCCTCCCAAAGTACTGGGATTATAGGCATGAGCCACTGCGCCTGACGACACTTAAAATTTTTAGATATGGTAATACATTTACCTTAAGGACCATATTCCTAACTAAAACAAATCTTGGTAATTTTGACCTCAAATTTTTGTTACTAATAATTTAAATTGTAGTAACAAAATTTAATTAATTTTGATGGACATTAATTCTGATGGAAAAATGTTTATATTCTGTCTCTCAATACACACACACACACACACACATATATACAGACATACATACCTGGATAAACTCATATAGAAACACACACACATTCTATTTAATATACAAATACAGTTTCAATTATAACATTGTATCATGACACAGTTGTAGTCAGCACCTAAATAGTTTGTTTTCTATAGCTTTATGTTGATAAACCGTTAATTAAACTCAAGGTAACTGGGTCTGCTTTCCTTAGAATCATCTTTGTACATACATTTCGCTTAGTAGTCCTTGGACATTCACTTAGCACACTGCAAAATATCAAATATCTAAAATGTGAGAAGTTGTTAATGGTCTACTCTATGCTAATTGTTTGAACCTGACCTAACATAGTCAATAAATATAAGTTGTTAGAAATGGTTTATACCACCCTCTGCATAACAGTGAAAGAAATTATATAACCCCAACTGAAAACCAATATTTTTTTTAAATTTTGCTCAATTTTGAAGAAAGTAACGAAAATATTAAATATTCGGAAAATATACACCTATAATGTCACCTTTACTGCTATTTTCCTAATAGCAGCACTGTTAGCACTATGGGATCATTAAACTTTATATTTCAATTACTTAACTATTGAAACACTTTGGATGGAGAGTCTCTTTAGAGACTACATTCATTCATTTTAAGTTTTTACCAATTTAATTTTTTTAAATGTACAAACCCCACTACAAATGTTCTTTCTTGTCCTGTATTCACATTGTCTAATATATAAAGGCCCTTGTTATTTTTAGTTGATGAAACAAATTCTAGAAGAACTAGAAATTCAAAACTTTGTTCTTTACAATTTCGAAGGAAAAATTTGATATGCAGAATGAAGCAACTTTATAGCCCTGATCATATTTTTTAATGAGATAACATTATGCCAAGCTACACAAGCTATTTTTAAAAGTAAATATTTGCATTTTGTCTATTTATAGTAACACCTTACAGTTTTAGGAAAAGCTGTATCATTTTGGCTTTAAATTATCTTTTCTGAGTACATATTGAGAACAAAGTGAATGATTCAGTTCAACCAAGCACACTGTTCTACTCAAAGTATGATGATTGAGATGTATGTATCCCTTATACTTGTGCTATATATATTAATTACTCATAACTATCTACTCTATTTCTCTTTTATAGATATGAACAATTTTTACTGCCCAAGTTATTAAAATATTATCCTTCATTTTATCAGTATGGTATGTGCACATGGACTTTTCAGAATTAAAAGTTGCAAAACATAGAGACAAAATTATTTAATTTGAAAATTACATGCTATATTTGTATGGAAGTTCACAAACACCAATCTAATCAATAATCTCAATTAAAAAAAATCCTCTCAAAAAAAAAAAAAATAAACAAAATGGATCTTGTAACCATATTTAGGTAATGGTAATTGAATATAAAGTTAGGTGGAAAGTAGAATTTTAAATTTAATGCAATTTTTATTTCTTCAAGGCACTATCTTAGAAAATTAGCATTTGGTGCTAAGTTTCCCAATTAAATATTTATGGCTTTATTGGGTAGAGTTTGGTGTTTTGAATATTTTTTTAAAAAAACTTACCTCACAAAAATGTCTTATAAATATATTAATGGTTCTCTGCTAAACTAGTGATGTATGAGACTTATGAAACAATGCCAGGTTAAAATTCAGCATACTTCTACTATTCCAAAAACATTGTAAACTTAGGCAAATCACTGCCCTCTCTTGACTCTATTTTGTAGAGAAATTTTGTCCAAAGGAATATTTCTCAACAGGAGAAATTTTACTCTGAGTGACAAAGAAGTAGGAAGTAATTAGGGCTTTCTGTATAACAATTTCTAAGAGTTTGCTTTTCCTCGTTGTTTATATCTACCTATAACTGTAATACAGCAAACATTCTGTCAAAAAATGGGGTGACCCCTGCAATGTTTGTTTTTGTATGTTTTTGTTTTAAAACAAGTTGAAATTCATTTAAATGTAGTTTTAGAGCACCCCCCCTCCTCATCCTAAATGGACATATGGTCTTAAATGTATAGCCTTCTAATTTCCATGTTTTAGGCCACAGAAAGTTTGAGCTACTTCAGTAAGGATTCCATTTTGACTCAACAGAATTATTACAATATTTAATTACATTCTTCATTATTTAATGCCTTAACAACACATTCATTTCCAACAATACTAGTGCAATTTCATGACATTAAATGTCAATCTATATAACACATACAATATCAAAATGTGTTTTTAAATACACGTTTTAATTAAATGAACCATCTTTTAAATTTGTTTCTCTCATGGTAATGCCTAGGGTTTTTGATCCAATAATCTGTGAAACTTAAGATCTCTGGAAAAGTTTTAGAACCCCAGCTCTCAAGTCCTGGTTCTTTAAGAATGTTTCTTACTTCTTGGTGATTCTTAAAAATAAAAACCATCATTGTACTCCAAAAGTCAAGAGAAAATGAATTAATGCATCTAGATTTTTCTTTACTTTTTATGTTACCAGCCTTTAAGAGGATCACAAAATATAAGGAGAACCCAGAATAAAATATGATGGACTTGTGTTACTAATATTCAAGTATATTGTATAATTGTGGGCCTGCAATAAAAACATCAAGCCTTGTTAGACTTTTATAGAAAATCTTTTATTCTCTTTAATTTTTAAGGGCAATTGCTTATACAGTTTCCTTTTAGGAATTTATTATCTGGGATTACTTCTCTTATTTTCAATGATACACAAAAAAAGGCGAAAATGAACTCTTTGAAGAACAGTTCAATAGTCCAAATTGTACTGAGTTAGAGATTATTTCAAATTCAGTGCTTTGTCTGAAAACATTTTCATTAGCATTTGCCGTTAGGACTATGGAATAATTGGAGTATACACTATCAAAGAGCAAATTATATTTTCCAACTGTTAACTAGCATTAGAAAGGGCAACATCTTTAAATACTCATTAAAACTGTCTTTTGAAAGAGTAATCATCTAAAATCAGATACTAAAATATTATATTCCCAGACTTTAACCTCTCTTCACTAGTTTCTTCCAGCAACAAGGCCTTGGTAGTCAGTCTTTGCACATAATGATCAACTTTACCAAGAAAAGAACAATCTACATCCTGTATTACTTATTGACAAGTTTGAAATTTGTGACTATGTGTCTACTCATTAACATGTTCCTGTAAGTGATCTTTCAAATTAAATAATCAGAAACCGGGTCCAAATTTATTCTTATAAAAACAAAAATAATATAACATGGAAGTACGCCTTTATTTGAGGCTGTTACAGAAAGGGAGAATACCCAGGACTCAAACCTCTCTCCTTTTAATTATGAATATTTGTATCACTTACTTCTGAATAAGTTTAACAAGAATACATATCATTTCTTTTGGGGATGACAGCAATACTGACAAACAGTCCTTGCTATGACTGCCATTTTGTCATTGCTAAATCATCCACAAAATTGTGACCTGATTTTAGTTACCAGGGACAAAGCCAAAGGATGGAATTGAAGTTTCCTTCTGATTAAACACAAATAGCCAGTGCATAAAAACCTCTTAAATCAGATCTATAACCCAGTAATTAAAAAACAAAACAAAACAAAAAAAAAAAAAAAAGGAAGGAAAAAAAAAAAAGGAAAGAAAGGGGGGAAAAAAAAAAGAGGAAAGAAGGAAAAAAAAAAAAAAAGACACCTTAGGAGCCTGATACAATTACACAGTAGGCCTCTGACATTCTCTATGCTGGTATAATAACTAAATGGCAAGTAACACGGGTGTAAGATCCCTGTTGCATGCTTTCATTCAAACTAAAAATTTACAACAAAATCAACCCTTGGGAAAATTGCTCTTTGGTTTAAATCTTCATTACCTTCTGGAATTTTGGTAAACTCACTTTATTTTTAAATTAAGCTGGCCCCTCTTCTTTACTCCATTACAAAAGTCAAACACCAAGAACCAGACAGAAATTTCAGAACGAAAAGAGTTTTGTTTGTATGTGTGTTTTTAAGTCCAACCCCTGTATACAAATTGTTAAAAAGCAGATGTTTTAACATAGTGCTTTATTCCAACTTATCCTTGAATGAACTTCCTTCAAGTTTCAACCATTTAAAAAAAAAAAAAAAAAGCAGTCAATTTCCTGGTGGTTGTAATTTAATTAAGTAACCTTTCATACTGAGCAAAACCCAAAAGCAAAAGGGTCATTAATCTTTCTAGTGATTAGAGACACCTCTAGGGCTTCAAACATTTACCTCTCCTTCCCCGCAGTAGAAATGCTTTTAGGAGGATCATGGTTCATACCTCACATTCCCTGGAGCCAGAGATGGTATATGTGCAGGGCCCAGATCCATTAACCGATATATCCATGGTCTCAGAGTTTGTAGGCTTGTAGTCCACATAATACTCCTGTAAAGGGGAATTCATTTGTCTTTCAGACTCTCTGGCCTTTTTCCGCCGCCTCTTCATAAGAGAGTGTTGCTGGAGTTGTTTCATGCTGGCTGGGTAGCGTTTCCAAGACACATAGATCACCAAGAGGATCATGGCCACTGACAGAAAGAGAGCCACACTCCCTGCAATAATTTTGTGAAATGAAACATGCTCATACTCTTGCTCTGCGCCAGGAATCTGAAACCCTGGGGAAGGGCTTGGTGTTTCAAAGGTGGGTTGGGTGACGTCAGGTTTGAAGATGGTAGGTTTAGGGATAATCAGAGGTTTCTGGGGAGTTTGGGGCACCAGGTGTGATCTTTCTGTGTTGACCACCTGGACTTCAGAACAGATATTATATGTTTCCACTGCATCACTAACCTTTTCACCCTGGATGTGCTTAGGTCCTGCACATATCATGGTGCTTTCCTTATTTCCTTTGAAATTCTTAAGCCAATAAAATAAAGGACAAATGCTCCGACTGCATTCCCACATATTTCCAGACAAGGTGATGGATATTAATGATATCCACGCATTGACAGTTTCCTGTGAGATGTTGGTGAGCTTGTTGGAATCCAAATTCAATTTTTGTAAATTGGGGAGGCATTTAAATGTGCCCGGCTCAATTCCTTGGATGTCATTCCCTGATAAATCCAAGTTGTGTAAGGAACTCCAAGTCCATGTCAAACCTTGGCTAATGGAGCGAATCCTGTTCCATTGTAAGTAAATTGAGCGGAGGTTGAAGAGACGTGGAAAATGAGCAAAGTTGATCTTGGAAAACTGGTTGTGCTCCAAATGGAGCTCCTTTAACTTCAAGAGGCCAGCAAATGCATTTCGGGACAAGCTGCGAAGACGATTGTAACCCAAATCCAAAAAATCAAGATTCCGACAGTCTTGAAAAACTCTTATGGGTACAGTCTTTAGTGAGTTAGATCTCAAGTGCAAAATGATGAGTTTCCGAAGGCCTTTAAATTGTTCAGATTGCAATGTCTGAAGCTTATTGTAGGAGAGGTCCAGATTGCGGAGATTGGGAACTGGGTGAAATGTTTTATTGTGCAGATAAGTAATTTTGTTGGAGCTCAGAATTAATTCTTTCAGTCTACGGATCCCTTGAAATGCATCTTCATCCACTGAGCTAATGTAATTATGGTCAAGATAAAGCCATATAAGCTGGTTAAGGCCGGCAAACTGATTGGATTTGAGCTTCTGAATGCTGTTGAACCTTAATGATAAGCCTTGTGACCCTCCAGAAATGTTCTCAGGGATATCTGCGAAAGCATGAGACTCACAGTACACAATTTTGCCATCACATCTGCAGTTCTTTGGGCAAGCTCTCTGAGCCCCCGTGAGCATAACAAGCAGCAGTGTAGGAAGTAGCACCAGCACCACACTCATGCCTTTCAGCTGCGTAATTAAATGGAAACCTACGATATTAAAAAAAAGACAGATGCACATTGTGAAGCTATTAAAATAAATCACCGCCGGTTTACCAATAACAGGGGCATTTCCTCTACTGTAGGAATGGGACAGTTGATTTAAGGAAAATGCATTAACATTTCGAGCATTATTTTCTTCAGTGTTGCATGTTTGCTGCTTAGGTTTCACTTTTTCTTCCTTGATCTTCAAATCACCACAGTCCCATAGAACTAAGAAAAGCCTTTTTGAGTTTCAGGAGTTCCTACTTATTTCAACATTGAAAAGCACAGAGCCTTTCTCACCACTGAATGCTGACATTTTAATAACAATAATATTTGGCTAGCCACTGTATTGAACGACAGTACCAAAAGGAAGTGTACGATGTACTCTGGTAAGGTCAAAAATGTGACACAGTAAACCTGGTACCTGTACGTCTTTCCTAGTTGAGCAAACAGGCTGTGATTTGGCAAAAGAGCTTCAGTCAGCTGTCAAGGTAACCCAAGTTTGCCCTGCCTGAATCGTGTACTTATTGTATAATAGGATCGCAATGTGTGAGCTCTGGAAAAACAGCATTGAGACTAGTATAGGCAGCCAATGAAGCATTGGATGAAGACAAATACCAGTACGAGGTGCTCTCAAGTTGTTAATAAGCGTAGATTATTGCATACTGTGGCTCCCTGCCCAATGATACAGGAGCTAAGACATCTAAATACTCATAACGGAGAACACTCCAAAGTTAAGACTGTCAAAATTCTTATTAAATATTTGCCTAAAAAGCAAAAAATATTGTGTAGTATTACTCTGTCATTATTTTAAACAGAGTGGCTTTTGCAAATTCAAAGGATAAACAAGGAAAGAAGCAGCCAACTACTATCTTTCTCCACATCACCCTGATCTCTGCTCATTTCTCACTGACTTTTTTCTCCCCAACCTCAATTAACTTCAGAAAGCCTGCAAAGTTACAATCTATTGGCACTTACACTGCATTTCCAAGTCATTGCATGTTAAGGGACTTCTTTCCTCTGTCAACAGTAGATTTATTATTTCTTAATGGGGAGAAAAAAAGAAACATCTACCATGTGTTGCAGTTTCTTTTTTTTTCCTTAGATTTTTAAAATTTGAACCAAGAGGCAATCAACCAAATCCCTGATCTAAAACCCATCCTTCTTCTCAAACAGTTAAGTTTTTTTTTTTTTTTTTTTTTTAAATTTAAAACCCGATCTTGCTGTCTGTCCTCTTGCCAGCCACAGACTCATTGAAATACATTCCAGCTCTTCCAGACAGGAGAAAGGGGGGGGGGAAAAGCCAGTCACACTTGAAAAAATAAGACTGGCAAATGACTGCTGGAAATTCGGAAGCTGTGTTCAGAATCCAGCTTCAAAGATAAAACAAGCCCTTGTGCAACCTCTCATAAAGTAAGGACCCCACCCCTACACACACGCAGCAAAGTGTTAATAGTCATCGTGACAGCTACCAGAAACATAAGCCTCGTTAATATTATCAAGAAATAGAAGCAAACACAATATTTATCTCATGCTCAATTCCCAAGCTGTGGATACGCAGACAGCAGAGACAGTCTTAAAGATATTTCTCTAGAGTCTGTTTAAGTTCGTGTTGTGCATTTACAGATTAAAAAAAAAAATACTGCAAAAAGGAAAATGATCTAAAAATATAATAGCAAGTATAGTGAATCAACTGGCAAACTCAAAGGCTGCTGCTCTTTGCCTGTTTCCCCGTCTTTTATCTGCTAATGCCACGACTGAGGATAGGAAGCCAAGAGGATCAGCTTTGCTCAGAAGAAAACAACAAAAGTTCACTTACCCATCCTTTGTCATCCAAAAACGTTTCCCCCCTCTCTCAGCTTTCTTCTTATTTGGTCTCTTGTGCGGAAACCACCACCACCTTCATGACACAGTGCGGCTGTCATTCACACCATTCTGATCCCGCATGTGAGCTAGTAGCCCCATACAAACTTCCCCGAGAGGACAGGCAAAAAAAAAAAAAAAAAAAATACATATATATATACATATATATATATATAAAAATCAGCACAGGGTGGGATGGTGAGGGGGGCAGGGAAAAGGAAGCCGTTGGGGGGATAGGGAGGGGGGAGGGCCTCTAGGCTCTGAGGACCATTGTGTAATTCACCAGAGACCCATCAGCAGTAATTGGCAATCTGTGCAAAACAGCTACAGCCCATCTCGGAGGTAACCAACTTCTCCGTAAAAAGAGAGGAAAAAAAGAAAATCTTCAGAATACCTGGCATTCCTTATTGTGCTGGTTTTTGCCATTCCCAGATAAAGCAATTCATCCTCTGGATTTTCAGTTCTTGAAGCAAGTAGGCCTCCTGTGCTGTATGAGACCCCAGTTTAAAAGCTATGCAGGCTAGGTTTATCCATTTAGCTGGTCAGGTTTAAAGTGTTTTGTAGCTGTGCTGAGAGGCAGCCCTTGTCTAATTCAGAAGGCTTTCCAGAGACTGATGATGCTCAGAGCTTGTTGGTGCTAATGCTTGAGTTTGTGATACACTGAGTGCCCTCCGCTGGAGAAAACAGATTGCACATTAAAGACGGGAACAAGTGAGCCTGTCAGTGGTGTGCAGCCTTCCCTCGCTCAGAAAGGGAAATTAAAGGCACAGAATCACTATTTTTTTCTCTCCAATAATTTAAAAGGTTTATGCCAAGGAGTTCCTTTTAGTTATACCAAATATTAAGTAAAATACTGCTTCTCTAAATGCTATGCAATTAATAATTTTTCAAAGTTGCCATGACCTGAATTTTGTTTCTCTGCACATGTCACTGGAGATATATCATCTTTTGCAAATGACAGAAATCGTTGAAATTTAAGTTTTATTCACTGTTGCTGTTGGTTTGTTTTATTTATTTACATTGTTTTAAACTAACCACTTACAGAAGCAATCTTACTCAAGGGAAAAATGCAATTTTAATCAATTTTAAACAGGTTACATTTAAAATGTTTAACTCTGATTTTAAAATTCTCAACCTTTGACAATAAAATGCATTTTATAATTTTGTGCATTTTATTGAACAGTCTAGAACATTACTTTCTAAAAGTTTACATTTTAAGTCTTAAAGCAGGTATAATCTATAGTATATTGCCAAATGTGAAGGTAACTAAGGGATAAGAGTAGAATTCTAGCTTGACGTTCTTAGTGCAGCCACTTTCCTTAAATCATCTACATTTAGAATGCAAATCATTTCTCATGCAAATCACTTATTGTAATGTGCATTTCCAGAAAAACAAAAGCACTTGAGTTCTGCATTATCATGGTATTACTCTAAAATGTGCCGAATATCTTCAGAAGTAGAAGGGATAACATGATAAAACACCTGATATATGTAATTTAAAAGAACCTACACACTTTCTTTAAGCTTGTGCAGACGTTGAAAAACATACATACAGTGCATCACCTCCATTTTTTCCTCGTTTTTACTAGTTTATTCCATAATCCTCTGGCAGGTAACAATTTTTAAAATAATCCAGGAGAATGAATCAATGTAATGCAGAGAGAGAGTGCTAGGTAAGATTGCTAACCTAATTTAGCAGACGTGAGAAATTTAAGTGAATTTTACATAAGCATTTAGAATTGCTGTGGATCACTGCAAATGGATATTTTTAGAAAGAGCCTTGGTTTTAGATTGTTTGCCAAAATAGTAATAATTAAGGGGGCTTATCACATAAACAACACATATAATTTGACTCAGATTTATGAGTAGGCAGTTGCAGGCAATTGTCTCATTACTAAGATTTCTTGAGGAACAAAAAGGAATAATATGTCCCCCAAATATATTCCTTTTCCACTAACTGATACTTGAATTTCTATTTTAGAAATGTGTGCCTTTGGCTTAAGGCTTAATACCTATTAAAATGCAAATGCATGCCAAAAGAGGCAGGATTATTGTGATTGCTGAAAATAAATATATCAATATAAATGTACACATACGATTTGTTCATAGTGGTGTAGTTTAATATAGAAACACAAACCCCACCCAAATATTAATGGTGGAGGATGAGTGAAGGGAAAATTAATATACTAATAACATAGAACACATGCTGCCATTAAACTTAAAATAAAGGTTGATATTTGCTGATAAGAAATTAGACCACCATGTATAAAGTAAGGAGGGGGGGGCAGAGAACTCAGATAGTTAAGGGCAGTGAAAGGGAGTCTATTACTGTAAATAAAGCAAAATAAAATATTCAGAGCAGATTTTCCTGGAAGATGGATTATAGAAGTATCTGATTTCATCTTTTATTGTAAAATTGTCTGTGTTTTCTAATTTTAAATCTAATGAATATGTCATGTGTGATATCTATCAATACATGTTTGTATGTGTGTGTGCGTGTGTGTGTGTGTAAACGTTTTTCTTTGTTTGAATTCAGGATATAAAAACAGCTTTGATAGTATGTTGGGAAAACCACAGGATATTCTCTATAGCTAGAGTGTAATAACTGGCATATCTATAGTGTAATAACTGGCTAAAATGCAAATTTTGTTTAAAGTACCAGGATCTAACAGTTCTATCTTCCAAAGTACATGCTAGATTATATGCAGAATTTAAAAAGAAAGTGGCCAAAAGTCTCTTGAACACACTGTAATGATACAAATGGTAAAGAAAGTTGAAAAAAGTAGAGGATGTTGTGCGGAAGATTTGCCTGGAAGAAGCTGTTTTGGTATCATCTTTACACACACACACACACACACACACACATACACATACACACACACCCTTCACCCAAGAAAAAGTGGTGGGTTTGTTGGCTCCTCAGCTTAACTATAGTGATAGGGACTTCCACAGGTACCTTGAAGAGCTTGTTATGTGTTGCCAACAGTGAGCCTAGCAGAAAGGGATGGTATCTGATTTCTGTTGGTATATCCAGAGGATAAACAATAGGTTTTCCAGAGCAAAGGAAAGTTAGTGTTGTGTTGAAATTGAATTTCATTTTCAAAGTTTGTATGGATAAAAATAGGTACATATGTTTTCCATGGAAGAGAGGAGGGCTATGTGGGAGAGAGAGGGTCAGTTTGAAGCTGTTTTAAATCCTGATGAGATCCCTCCTCCACCATCCCACAACGGAAAGAGTCTGTGTGAGTGCATTGCCAAATCAGGCAAATAAACAGAAAACAAACGGAAACCAGTCAAGTCTGGACAGGCACCACATAACTCCAGATAAAAAGTATATTCTTTGTCTATTGTTGCTAATAGGGCTACTAAGGATCTATCAATGCATTCACAAAAAAAGAAATATGTTTCAACATCTCTTAGGCTCAGAGATCACAAATCCTTTTTACAGTAATAACAGTCAACCAAGACGTTTCCTGGGCAGTTCAAAACAGCAGTTAGTAAGTGTGGGAGGGGGTCAGCAAGAATGAGAGAAATTGACTATACTTCCTCTTTTTTCCTAGGTAGCAGATAGCCCATTTGCACCTGGTCCTACTGGGGGAATGGGGAAAAATGCTTCCAATTTATATAAAGTATTGATCAACATGATGGACTTAATATTTTTATTTACCAAATTGAGACTTCACATACTAAGAAGATAATAGTATTTCTTTGTTACCCCAAAGAGCATTTAGAGACTACACCTTGGGTCATTTGAAATTGACAATGTTGAAAGTGTTTACAACATAGAAATGGTTGCCAGCGGTGAATCTGTATCCAAATGAGTCTGCAGCAACCTGAATTCTTGCCTCCTCAGAAGAAAGAATTCGACCTAGGAGGCTGAAGGGAGTAGAGACCCAGGCAAGTCTTAGAGCAGGAATCAACGTTTATTAAAAAGCTTTAGAGCAGGAACAAAAGAAAGGAAAGTATACTTGGAAGAGAGCCAAGGGGACAACTTCAAAGACAAATGCCGATTTGACGTTTTGACTTGGGATTTTGTATGTTGCACACTTCTGGGGTCTCATGTTACTTCTCTCCTGATTCTTCCCGTGAAGTTATCTGTCCACATGTGCAGTGGCCTGCTAGAACTTGGGAGGGAAGCATGTGCAGGGTGTTTACTGGAGTTCAACACATGGTCCCTTTCGGCATTCTTCCCTTACTAGTACAGTGTTCCTAGAGGAAGGTCATATACCAGTTAAATTCCGTCATTTTGTCTCTTAATGTGCATGCTTGAGCCAACTCACCCAACTTTCTGAGATCTTATTGGGAAGTTGCTGATCACCAGTTTCATGTGCTTTCTATCTACTGGGAGACAGCCCTTCCCTGGTGCTGGCTGTGACCAATTATTATTTTAGAGAGACAATTAGCAACTACCTGACCATCACCTGATGGTCATCTGATATTCCTGGGTTGAGGAGGGGGGCCCTCTCCTGCCCTGTTCATGTCTGACTAGCTACCTACTGTAACAAAATCAGCAAAGGTTGAAAATTAAGTGTGATTGCCAGGCAAGGTGGCTCACGCCTATAATCTCAGCACTTTGGGAGGCCGAGGAGGGTAAATCACCTGAGGTCAGGAGTTCGAGACCAGCCTGGCAAACATGGTGAAACCCAATCTCTGCTAAAAATATAAAAATTAGCCAGGCGTGGTAGGTGCCTGTAATGCCAGCTACTCAAGAGGCTGAGGCAGGAGAATCACTTGAGCCCGGGAAGTGGAGGTTGGAGTGAGCCAAGATGGCACCATTGCATCCAGCCTGGGGAACAAGAACGAAACTCTGTCTCAAAAAAAAAAAGTAAGTGTGATTTATTGTTTTGCTATGTATCTAGACTTAAGAAAGTGATACAGAAAATATTAATAATATAGATTAAATTTTAAAATGTACTGTGCCTGAAGCTATTTATTAAGTTGGTGCAAAAGTAATGGCATTTTTAAAAACCTCAATTACTTTTGCACCAACCTAATAATTGTAAATAGCACAAAAATGAGAAAAATTCTTCCAGTTTTTGAAAACTATTTTCTGATTGAACAAAACAGTAACTCATGTCACTGAAAAACAAGTGAAATTTCAATATATGTCTGTCTTGTTTCACTTTTGTCTAACTCGTTAATTTAAAAAAATCAGACAATACTCATGTTGGAATTACAGCTGGAAAGCCAGTTTTTAAACATTTGTATCAGCACACCACTCTACCTAGGGTTAATATATTTATTGCTCCAAAGATGAACTTGTTTTAACAAATAAATGCTAGTGATGGACTGGTTTTGAAGAATCCTTCTCTTTCTTACCCCAGACACAATTGAATGTTAAGAGAAAAAAAGACAACTAAATAAAACACTGCATGTGAGTAACATGAGGCCCCTTTCCAATTCTGACACTTTTTTGCATATAAAACAATCCTACAATATTCAGACCATGGGAACACTGGAAATAAGAACATATCTGCATTTCTTACTGAAATTTACAATAACGTTTTGGTAGCATCATATGTGATTTTTCTGTTTTGTACTACAACAGTTTGCACCTAGCGCCATAGTGACAAATTGTAGATGCTCGACAAAATATTTTAAAATGGGTGAATGCATTAGTCAATTAATTATGCAACTAATCTTACAACCACCAATGATTCAATAAATCAAGTAGTCAGTCAATTGCTACTATCACAATTAATGTTGCCTTCAGTACCTTCAATACTTTATTTCTAAAATATTATTTCCCCAATTAAAAGATTAAAAGGCTGTGTCAGTTAAGAAATTTAAAGTTTCAAGTAACAGAAATCTTAATTCAAACTGAATGAAAGTAAAATGAAAGCAATTGTTTTAGCTCGTGTAAATTAAAACCTAGTCAGATACAGCTTGATCCAGTAATTCAATGTATCACTTCTTTCCCCTGAACCATTTCTCAGACCTAATGCCCAATGCGTTATTTCCATTCTGATTCTGGGTTTAAGATAGCTCCAGTCCTATGTATATTAATATTCAAGAAACGATAAATGTCTCATTGGCTCTAGTGGTACCTTTTGTTCACACCTGAATAACATTCTATGTCCAGAGAAATGAGACTCTCTGGGTGTTTTACTTACAGTTCATGGATTCTACCCTTGGGGTAGTTGTGGAAAACAGCTTCTAAAAAGACATATGGACTGAAAATGGGAGGAAAAAATATGGGATGAAAACCACACATTTTTGCAGCCCTTTCAGAGTTGTCATTAAAAAGCAACTGCCCTGGTGCGTGCCAAGACACATCCTTCATCTAGGTGGGGACCAATGTAACTAATCTTTACCAATGGACTATGAGCAGAATTGATATGTATCACTTCTAGGGCAAGGTCGTTAGGAAAGTGGACCTATCTCCCCCTTCCTTTGGCTAGAACTCAGGACTCTAAAGGCCTGTTAAACTAATAAAATTCAATGAATCATTTATATTAGCAGTATAAATGAGATGACAGGTAAGGATGGATGTTGGGAGCAAAAAAATATATACACACCATGCAAATAAAGCACAAACCAATCCAACATACAAATAAAAGTAACAAGCAAAACCAAAGAAAACAATATAACAAAACACAGCAATTTCCCAATACCTTTCATTTGCTCTCGCTCTACCGTGCCATCAAGTCCATGTGGTACCTATGTTTTCTTTATTCTCAATATTTAAACATCTCCCTACTCTTATTTACCAAATATTCCTAAACCTCCTAACTTGACTCTTTAACTGGTAAAAGAACATAGTTAACAGATCGTGTCTGCCCTCACACACACACACACACACACACACACACACACTACCGCCCAACAGGTTCTCCTCTTTCCAGCTGCTTAGACAGAGTCAATTTATCAAGACAGGGAAATTGTGATAGAGAAAGATGAATTCACGCAGAGCTCTATGTACAGGAGACTGGAGTTTTATTGTTACTGAAATCAGTCTCCAAGAAAACTTGAGAATCAAGGTTTTTAAGGATAATTTGGTGGGTAAGGGGTTGGAAAGTGGGGAGTGCTGATTTGGGTCAGGCCGGAGATGAAATCATAGGGAGTCAAGTCAAAGCTGTCCTCTTGCACTGAGTAAGTTCCCAGCTGGTGGCCACAAGACCAGATGAGCCAGTTTATCCATCTGGGTGGTGCCAGCTGATCCACTGAGCACAGGGTCTGCAAAATATCTCAAACACTCATCTTAGGTTTTAAAAATACAATAGTATTGTTATCTCTAGGAGCAATTTGGAACATTTAGAATCTTGCAGCCTCCAGCTGCATGACTTCTACACAGTAATTTCTAATCTTACAACTAATTTGTTAGTCCTACAAAGGCATTCTAGTTCCCAGGCAGGAAGAGGATTTGTTTTAGAAAAGAGTTGTTACTGTCTTTGTTTCAAAACTAAACTATAAACTAAATTCCTCCCAAAGTTAGCTTGGCCTGTGCCCAGGAACGAACAAGCACAGCTTGGAATTTAGAAGCAAGTTGGAGTCAGTTAGTTCAGATCTCTTTCACTGTAATAACTGTCTCAGTTATTTTTGCAAAGGCAATTGCACACACACACATGCACTTTGAAACCCAAACTATACAAGCACATGCTTAAAAATAATTTACTCCTCAAGACACATTTCAATTATGTACATAATTCAATTTTAACATGAAGATCCTGAAATCATCTTTTTCAAAATGAACACCCCTTTTTTCCTCTTCAATTTATCCTAATTTAAAAGCACCTCATTTCTGATGTTAGTGATAATTGGTTGCTTAACTTGTTAAAAATTTAAAGAAAAATACAATTTTATTATATGTGCTCAGCTGCATTTAGGAATCTTGATGCCCATACTCCTAATCTTTAATCCCAATATGTGTGTTAATAAAGATACTGATTATATTATTATGTAGTCAATTATATTATTATGTAGTCACAGAAAATATTCTCTCTCATTTTCCTAACCAATGAACTAACTTATCATGCAAGAAAAATAAATTGGTCATCTACGCTATTAATGAGAAGATAATGATAACATGCAACATGTGATAAATATTCCACAATTTCAATTGATGTTATGGTATGGAAATTTGGAAATTAAACCAATAACAACAAAAATAAATAGAATATTGGGAAAAGGGTCTTTGAAAATATTTTAACGGCCATTCATGTAAACTGATCTCATACATCCATAGAATGAATAAATTACCAAACTTTGTGTAACCTACAGTATGAATAGAAATGAACTAGGAAAAAATAAAGGAGGAAAAGAAAGAAATACAGCAGAGAAAACAATAAGAAAATAATCCCGAGAGAGGTGGCTGCTTGATTTAGTTGAAGTACTGCAAGAGGAAAAAAAAATGGATAATAGAAACAGGCTCATAGATGATTCAATAATGGAGTTTTCAGACAAAGATTTTAAAATAACTGTTGTTATTATGCTAAAACTAACAGACCTCAAGATGGAGGATTTCAGTACAGAAGTAGAATCTGTATACAAGTATCAAATCAAAATTCCAAACCTGTGAACGTAATAATTGTAGTCAATAACTTCACAAATAGATTTAATTGGAAACGGGGCAAAGCTGACAGAATATTATTTAGTGAACGAGATAAAATTATAGAAAGTGACTTTTAGTTTAGTGGCTTTCATGTATAAGTATATATATAGTTTTTAACATCATCCACAGAAAAGAATACCTTTTACCAAACTAATAGTACTTCTCATGAAACAATACTTACTCTGATTATATGTCATTTAACTTTGTTCAATAATATAGTATGTTTAACTTCTCAGTGTATGTAGTATAAACATCACCTATATAAACATACAGCCAAAAAAACTATAGTTAAGCTTAATAGCCTTTTCAATATCTCACAATTAGAGCTATAAATAGAATTCAATGTGTAGTAACATCATGTTTTTTACATACCATGAGTTTTTTATATTACAGCCAATACTGTCAATACTTATTAGAAATTCCATTACCAAGCAGCAACTCTTGGCTCAAGCATTTATAATTATTTTTTGTCTTCAATGTTATCAATGTTTGTCTTCAATGTTTATCAATCAATAAAATGTTTGCACCGCCTAAAATATGAAAATCATTTTTAAGATAAATGAAAAAATTGGAAGGCGAAATTGTAGTAAATCAGTACAACCATGTAACAAAATTATACAAAAAAGGAGTACAAGAAACATGGAAAAAAATTATTAACTTGATGAATTGATAAGTTTTCTGATAATTTCTCTATAGCTATACTTTTCTTTCTGCAACACAGAAGAATCAGAAGGATGGAAGATGGTACCAGAATAATGTTGCTTCATTTTAAATTATGATAAATTAATTTCAGATAACATTATAAATCCAAGTTTCTGACTTCATTATAGAAAGGTCTGGAATATTTTGTAAATGATTTTAAGCTAAATGTCTTTTCTGATTACATACACACATTCAATTAGCAGTCCATCAGATGGAGTCGATTGGTTAGAGTAAGTATTTTACATTCTAATCTTATTTTTGTATCTGAACCATGCTGGCATACCTCATTACACTTTACATCTCATGTTTATCTTCTATAAGAAAAAAGATTGTAACACAAATTTATATAGTACAGATATTTTGAGAGTTGATTAAATAATGATTGAAAGACCTGTAAAATGATTAGTGCTGCAACATTGCCAATAAGTTATGTTTATGCAACTGATAAAAAAATACATTTAATAAACTAATCATATTATTTATTATTTTCTGAGTATCATCCTGACATATCAAGAAATTATATTTTAGTAAATGTCATCATATTGCCATTGTTGATTAATTTTGGTCTTCTACAAGGTGTAGCTTATAATAATTTTCACACAAAAAAAGTTTTATAATTACTGACTAGATAACTATATTCATTATCATCATACGATAGTGCCTGTTTGTGCATGGTCCTCTGTGAAGTACTATACAGACAAGTTTCACTGAAATCGCCCAATCAGGTATTATTTTTCATCTGCTAACCCACGAAGCCTTAAATGGATTATTGATCAATATTTTTTTCCCTTTCTGCTCCACTGGTACATTTTTTTCAAATGAAAGCAAAATAATGTATTAGAAAAAAAGAATATTGAAGTAAAAAGGAAATGGGTTTGCATTCTAGTTCATGATTAGTAGCTATTTCTCCCTCTGAAAAATATTTGTTGGGCATTGACTGTCATCAGTGATCCAAACAAAGACCCCTGTCCCTATGTTGCTTGATATAAATAATGAAGTTAAGCATTCCTCACTCAATTTCCTTATTTGTAAATGGGAGATAATAGGATTATAGTATATTATTCCCAAGGTTGTGTTGACTATTAAATGTATGTATCTTCGTATCAAAATTTGTATTGACAGATATACCAATATTTTTGCATTTATTTAACACATGTTCAGATTTTTCCTAATAGAGTCAGTAATATTTATCTAAGCCAGTTTGTAGATATTTTGTGTTTTTTGCTACCAACTTTTTACTCAAAGGAGAAAACAGGCTTTCAATTTATTTAATGACTCTCATTGCTGGTGTGTTAGCAGGCCTGCTCAGGTCTTTTCATCATTTGTGTCCTATCACATTGGCATTATCATCCTTTGCAACGTGTTATGATCCAGGCTTAACTACCAGTAAAATGATATTAAGAGCATCATAGATTCAATAATTTTTTTCTTCATCTCCAAACAAGGGCATCAATTACTTTAGATGCTAACAGTCTGATTAATTGCATACTTAATGAATTAGAGCAATAAACACTCCATTATAAACACGTATAGACTTAAACGTAAAACCCAACACTATGAAAACCCTGAAGGATAACCTAGGGAATACGATTCCGGACATGGAACAGGCAAAAATTTCGTGAATAAAATGCCAGAAGCAATTGCAACAAAAGCAAAAATTGACAAATGGGATCCAATTAAAATACCGAGGTTCCTCACAGCAAAATAAACTGTCAAGAGTAAAGAGACCACCTTCAGGATGAAAGAAAAATTTCAAAAACTATGCATCTGACAAATGTCTAATATCCACCATCTATAAGAAACTTAAACAAATTAACGAGAAAAAACAAACAACCCCATTAAAAAATGGGCAAAGGAGATGAATAGACACTTTTCAAAAGCAGACATACATGCGGCTACAATCATATGAAAACAAGCTCAACATCATTATTAGAGAAATGCCAACAAAACCACAGTATGATATCATCTTACATCAGTAAAAATGGCTGTTATTCAAAAGTCAAAAAATAACAGATGCTAGCGAGGTTGTTGAGAAAAGGGAATGCTTATACACTGTTAGTGGGAGTGTAAATTAGTTCAATCATTGTGCAAAGCAGTGTGTTGGTTCCTCAAAGAGCTAAAAATAGAACTACCATTTGACCCAGCAATCCCATTACTGGTCATGTACCCAAAGGAATATAAATCATTCTGTCATAAAGACACGTGTACACATATGTTCATTGCAGCACTATTCATAACAGCAAAGGCATGCAATCAACCTAAATATCCATTAATGGCAGACTGGATAAAGAAAATGTGGCACATATAGACCACAGAATACTATGCAACCATAAAAAGCATGAGATTAGGTCCTTTGCAGGAATATTGATGGAGTTGGAGACCATTATCCTTAGCAAACTAACTCAGGAACATAAAACCAAATATTTATGCCCTTACTTGTAGGTAGGAGCTAAATGATGAGAACACATGGGCACAGAGAGGAGAACAACAGACACTGGGGCCTACCTGAGCGTGGAGGTTGGGAAGAGGTAGAGGATCAGGAAGAATAACTAATGGGTACTAGGCTTAATGCCTGGGTGACAAAATAATTTGTACAACAAACCCCCATGTTACAGGTTTATTTATAAAACAAACATGCACATGTACCCCTAAACGTAAAAGTTTAAAAAAAGAAATAAGAAAAAAATACTGATTTCTCATATACATGTGTACACATGCACACACATGGTCACATACACTTACACATTTATTTGATTGTCTTGTGCAACTTTTTACTTGCCACAAGTTACTGCTTATGAAAATATAGTCATTTTTAAACATTTTTTGAATAAAAATGTTCACATTTAACTTTTCTATAATGGGCCATTGCTGTAAAGAAAAATATCCAAAGAAATATTGATATTACTAGAAATTAAGAGAGGAAATGGAAGTGGCCTGCCACAGTGTGGTGAAACTCTAGAGTTCTAGAACTGTGCAGATACCAGCTATTAATAAGACTTTGGCCTACTTTTTAAAAAATTTAGGGCTTCAGTTTTCACATCTATGTACAGCTCAAGTTTATAAAATATAATATATTTAATATAGGTAAGGTGAAATTGAAGTAGGTATTAGTAGGAGATTAAAACATTTAGACTTGGAAATTTCTATGAGGGAATCAAAACTTATTTTTAGGGGATCATTACTTATACATCAAATTGAGATCAGAGACTTTATTTCAGGAGGTGATGTTGTCCAATTGGAGGGGAGGCAAAACAGACTGCCCACTCTGAGCAAGCAAGTAATTCACTCCTGCAATAGGAACACAAGAGCTTTTTCAAAGGACAAATGGACTGGGTATATGTATGCTCTATAGCTCAACACAGGAGCTAGAACCCCAAAGATGCCTTGATGGATCTATTCAGATTACTACTGTTGGGCTCAGCTGATGTACAGCTCACAGAGGAAGAGCAACCTGTCATCTGTCTGTGATAGACTAGGTAATCAGATTTGACAGCAATCATCATAATATAAGCAACAACTAACATCTATTTAATCCTTACTCTACAACAGTCACTGCTCCAAAAATAGACTAGATGTTAGTCTATTTTTTCAAACATATATGATACATACTATTACTATTTTCATTTTACAGATGAGGAAACTGACACACAAACTTTTATATAAATGTTTCAAGAATATGCAGCTAATATTTGGTGAAACCAGTGTTAGAACACAGGCAGCTAGACGCCAGAGCTCACACCCTTAGTCACTAGGATGGCCCATCGAAGGCTGGCCCAGATCAGTTGCTCTGAGCATGTGGGGGAACACAAGCAGGAATATAAGTCCCCTTCAGTGTTGGAGGTAGATTCATTCCTGCCCAGGTTGATTTTTATACTAAATTAAGTCATATGGACAATGACTAACCTGCAGAACTAAGTTAGGCAATGAACTCCCTCCGAATAAAGAAAAGTGTGGGAGCTGTAACTTCTGAGCATCCTCCCTCTCACATAGAGTTTGTGTGGGCTGAGACCAGACTACTCTCCAGCAGGGGGACAATGGAGAATGTTGAGCTGCTTCCTAGAATAACTGTATCTCCATATAAAGGGAAGGATGGTATCATTCATATGAAACTAAACCTAATGATAGAAGACAGATAGGTAGAGGGCTGCTGGGCTGAGGGTTACCAGACCTTTCACGATATGTATATATAGATAGATAGATGTCTATCTATCTATCTCTATCGTCTATCTGTGTATACACACACACACACACACACACCTCTCTCTCTCTAGATATAGATCGATATACAGATATCTCTCTATCTATAGATATCTATATATCGATCTATATAGATAGATATCTATATATCGATCTATATCTATATATAGAGAGAGAACATATGTATTTTGTTGTGGTGTAGGTGGGTGTGTATAGATTAGATATAATTTTTTTAACCAAACAATTGACCTAATCATTGATCATACAATGGACTAGGAAAGGCAAGAATGTGTTTCTCCATGACAAGACATTAACTGAGTGTCTACTATTGGATCAGAATGGTATTATAAATGAAAATACAAATAATTATGATATATATCTAACTTTCAAGGAGTCTTGCCTTTCTAAAGGGAATAATTTATATATTTTAAAATTTAGATTAAGATCATACTAAAAATCTACATTGCATGACAAAGGAGTGTGATAGGCTGAGTTTTGAAAGTGTAGAATATGAATGTGGTGGATTATTCCTTTGGCTCTTGCAACTTTTGACAGAGAACAAATTTGTAAGGCTGGAAGTCATTTGTCTGTCAACAGAAATGTCAGCAAAATTCTCATAATGCAAGTCTTCTTAGGCTGCATAACAATTCAATCCTTATGTACACTCTTCTTTTAGGTCAAATTTTCATTAAGTTAATCATAATATAGATGATATGCCTGAGCTGTAATTTCTAAATTTTTATTCAATATTAACTTTTCATTTCAGTCATAAGCAAGTCTTTGAGTTTGACTATTTTTTTATAAACATAGAACCATAATTTTACAACTACATACATCTCACATGATGCATACAAATGTATATTATATAATATACATCAAAAGGACATATTATTTAAATAACCCAAATCATTCGTTGTTTCAGAAATCCATATTTATGAAGATATTGCTGATTTAAGCATTATTTCTTGACTTAATATTATAGCTGGCTTTTGTGAACACAACCAATATATAAAACCCATGGGCTGGGCGCGGTGGCTTAGGCCTGTAGTCCCAGCACTTTGGGACGCTGAGGCGGGTGGATCACGAGGTCAGAAGATTGAGACCATTCTGACTAACACGGTGAAACACTATCTCTACTAAAAATATAAAAAATTAGCCAGGCCTGGTGGCACACACTTATAATCCCAGCTATTTGGGAGGCTGAGGCAAGAGAATCCCTTGAAACAGGGAGGCGGAGGTTTCAGTGAGCCGAGATTGCGCCACTGCAGTCCAATCTGGGCAAGAGAGCAAGGCTTCGTCTCAAAAACAACAGCAACAACAATAACAACAAAAAAACCATGGGTAAATTTCAGAGTAAAAGGCTACTTGAGTAATAAAGAAACAATATGTTCAATATTTCCATCGCATAACAAAATCGTGTATTATCAGTATTCTCTTGTTGCCTCAAAGACCTGCACACATATGACATCATTTTGACTTGGTATGATTTAGGAAACTGTTCCTTGGAGAAAATGTTGGAACTAATGAAGCTTATTTTATTATTGATTTGAGACTTGTGGTTGATTGACTTGTTAACTTAATAAGTCACTTGACTAAATACAACACTTAAATGAAACACTCTTTCTTGAAATAGCCTTCACCAATGATGTCAAATCCGTTTGATTTGCTTTCAAAGGAAATTCTGGGTTTAGTGTTTAAAGTTGTATTTTTCATGTGTAAACAGATATATTAGTGCAAGAGTTTTAAATCTGGGAACTACTGGCATTTTAGACCAGGAAATTATTTTTGTGAGGGATGTTCTGTGCATTATAGCATATTTAGTAGCATCCCTGGTCTCCATTCACTAGATACCAGTAACAACAACCCACTAAAGTTATAACATCCTAAAATGCCTACAAATATTACTTAATGTTCCCTGGAGTTAAAATATACCTCCCATCCTTTTTAAGTAGGACTATTACTTGAGGGCTAAGGGAATTCAGAGATCACAAATCAAGGGCAAGATCTAAGCACACGAATTTTTCTAGAAAGGTCTTGAGTCATAGAAAGCACATTCAGTATGAACTAAATTGAAAATATGAATTCTGTGTTTTATTGTGTTAAAATTATTAAAAGACTTAATGATTAGTAATGTATATATATATTTTAAAGTTAATCAACTTCAAGATGGAAATAATTTACTTAACGCAAATTAAGATTATCTATGTTTCCAAATTAAGAAAATATAATGTTTGAAATCATTACTGTTCTTGACAGTTTCTTTTGGTCCTAAATTATCTGGCCCTGAAAGTCTATCTTCTAAAATTTTCAGAATTGAAGACTAGTATAATTTTGTTTCTGAAAATGATCGACCTTTTCAGAATGAGTTATTTTATACATCACTTTACCAATACTGGCATTCTCCAATTAACAAGCATTTTACACTGAAGGTTAATTGAGGAAAAATATATCTTAAATAAGAGAGACATTATTTGGACCTCTTAAAAAAAAACATGTTTTAAAAACATGTACTTAAAAGATGGTGACCACGAAATTAATTCTTAGACTTGGCTAATCATTGCATGAAACTCAGAAAACACAGTACTATGACAAAGAAACTAGAAACATAGTGTTATTAATATAATTTTAAATTAAACATTATCTTTAAATAAACATGACGTAAAGAATACTTGTATTCACCAGAACTAGCTCCATTCTTTTCTTATACAGTAGAAATTATCATTTATTTTAAAGATCACCCTAGAGTGAGTTAATTGTGTCTAGAGTGTAATAAAAATAATTCAAACTTGGGAATTCTTAATAAATCCAAACTTTATAATTTGTGTCAGCCTCAGAACAATTCAACAGTCTTAAAAGTCCCTGTCCTTATTTCTAATGTTATTAAGGAGGAAACATAAGCAATATGTTATATCCAATTGCTAAATTAATATGTGCTCATTTATGCTGTTGAGTTGCAGGTAAAAATTGTGGCATTTCTGGAAGCCAAGATATGTCAATTCTCAAGTCAAGATTTACTAAAAATGTCTGCGGTGGACCACAGACCCTCTTAAAAGCTTCACCGCTCTTCCTCAGTGGTGCCTTAGATTTCTATAAATAGAACTGCTTTGTAAAGCAGTAGAATATTATAACCACATCAAGATACTCAAGGGGTTTCACAGACAAAATATTCACACAGTGCCCGTGGGTATTCTCTGTGGGGTACACTGACAAATGACTTATCACACCATTCATTCACCACAAGATGCTAAACCCTAAAGCTACCATATAGATTTTCAAATTGAGATTAACAGGTGGGAAAATAATAAATATGTCATGTGGTCTCAATTACTATATAAAAATGGTTTTTGCTGAAATGTTTTTATTCAGCAAAAACATTTTAAGTCCTTGAAATTGTGGATTTTAAGTCCTTGAAATTGTTCTAGGCTTTTATCTAAACGTAAAGGCCATTTAAAAACCAGTTGTCTCTTGAAAAGTGAAAAACTCCCATTTATGTAAAGTTGGTGCTCCCGTTGAGGCTATATCAGTCTCTTCATTGTAAAAGTTGTGGCTACTATATTGGCTCTAATGTGTGCATATAATGTTTCATTCAGTAATATTAGATTTAGACTGCATTTCTCCCAAAAATTATTCTGCGTTTTAGGAAGATCTGTGGCCGGGTAGCTAACTGCAGGGTATCTGATCCACAGGCCAGAGGAGAGGAAGAAGGACATTGGTACAGTTTAGATTTGTGTCCTCGCCCAAATCCCATGTCAAATTATATTCCCCAATGCTGGAGGAGGGACCTGGAGGGAGGTGATTGGATCATGGAGTGAGTTTTCCCCTTGCTATTCTCATGATAGTGAGTGAGTTCTCAAAAGATCTGGTTGTTTTAAGGTGTGTAGCACCTCCCACTTCTCTCTCTTCCTCCTGTTTCAGCCATGTAGGACATGCCTGCTTTCCTTTCACTTTCTGCCATGATTGTAAGTTTTCTGAGGCCTCCCCACCCATGCTTCCTGTACAGACTGTGGAACAATGAGCAATTAAACCTATTTTCTTTGTAAATTACCCAGTCTTAGGTAATTGCTTTATAGGGATGTAAGAATGAACTAACAAGAACATTGGCACCAGGAGTGGGGCATTGCTATATGGATACCTATAAGTGTGGAAGCAACTTAGAAAATTGGGTTTTCTTTTTTGGAACAGTTTGGAGGGCTCAGAAGAATAAAAAAAAAAAAAGATGAGGGAAAGTTTGGAACTTCCTAGAGGCCAGTTAAATTGTAGTGACCAAAATGCTAATTGTGACATGGACAACAAAGTCCATGCTAAGGTGATCTCAGATGGAGATAAGAAACTTATTGGGAACTGAAACAAAGGTCACTTTTGTTATGCATCAGCAAAGAGGTTGGAGTCATTGTGCCCCTGCTTTAGAGATCTGTGGAACTTTGAACTTGAAAGTAATGATTTAGGGCATCTGGTGGAATACATTTCTAAATAGAAAAACATTCAAGATGTGTCCTGAACAAAGAAATAACCTGGAAGTGACACTTATATTTAAAAGGGAAGTAGAGTATAAATGTTTGAAAAATTTGCAGCCTGGCCATGTGGTAAAAAAGAAAAACCCATTTTCTGGGGAGGAATTCAAGCCAGCTGCAGAAATTTGCTTAAGTAAAGAGGAGCTGAATGTTAGTAACACAAATGCCTCCAAAACATTTTCGAGATCTTTATGGCAGCCCTTCACATCACAAGCATAGAAGCCTAGGAGGGAAGAATAGTTTGGTGTGCTGGGCCCAGAGTCCTGCTGTCCTGTGCAACCTCAAAACACTGCTCCCTGCATCCCAGTCACTCCATCTCTAGCTGTGACTAAAAAGGCTACAGATACATTTCAGGTTGCTTCTCCAGAGGGTGCAAGTCATAATCCTTGGCAGCTTCCATGTGTTGTTAAGCCTGCAAGTGCACAGAGGGCAAGGGTAGAGACTTGGTAGCCTCCTCCTGGATTTCAGAGGATCTATGGAACACTTGGATGTCCAGGGAGAAGTCTGCTGCAGGACTGGAGCCCTCATGGAGAACCTCTTCTAGGACAGTGCAGAGGGAAAATGTGGGGTTGGAGCCCAAACACAGACTCTTCACTGGGGCACTGCCACCATCCTTCAGACCCTAGAATGGTTGATCCACTGACAGCTTGCACCATACAACTGGAAAAGCTGCAGACACTCAAAGCAAGTTGGTTAAAGCAGCTAAAGAGGCTGTACTATGTAGCAACAAAAGGGCAGAGATGCCCAAGGCCTTGCAAACCTATACTTTTCATCAGTGTGGCCTGGATATGAGACATGGAGTCAAGGGAGATTGTTTTGTAGCCTTAAGATTTAATGACTGACATCCTGGGTTTTGTACTTGCATGGGGCCTGTAGCCCCTTTGTTTTAGCTAATTTATCCCTTTTGAAATGGGTGTACTTACCTAATGCTGGTATGTCCCATGGTATCTTGGAAGTAACTAACTTGGTTTTTGTTTTGTTTTGTTTTTTGTTTTTAATTTTACATGCTCATAGGTAGAAAAGACTTGCCTTGTCTCAGATGAGACTTTGGACTATGGACTTTTGAGTTAATGCTGGAATGAATCAACAGTTTGAGGAACTGTTTAGAAGGCATGATCACATTTTGAATTGTAAGAAAGACATGAGATTTGAGATGGACCTGGGTCAAATTATATGGTTTCAATTTATATCTCTACCCAAATCTCTTGTCAAATTACAATCCCCAGGGCTGGAGGAGTGGCCTGATGGGAGATGTCTGGATCATGGGGGCAGATTTCCGCCTTGCTATTCTTGTGACAGTGAGTGAGTTTTCATGAGATCTGGTTGTTTAACAGTGTGTAGCACCTCTCCCAATTCTCTCTTTCTCCTGCTCTGGCCATGTAAGATGTACATCCTTCCTCTTTGCCTTCCATTATGATTGTAAGTTTCCTGAGGTCTCTCCAGCTTTGCTTCCTGTACAGAGTATGGAACTATGAGCCAATTAAATCTCTTTTCTTTGTAAATTACCTAGTGTCAGGTCGTTCTTTTTTTTTTTTTTTTTTTTTTTTTTTTTTGAGATGGAGTCTTACTCTGTTGCCCAGGCTGTAGTGCAGAGGTGTGATCTCGGCTCACTGCAAGCTCCACCTCCCGGGTTCACACCATTTTCCTGCCTCAGCCTCCTGAGTAGCTGGGACTACAGGTGCCCACCACCATGCCCAGCTGATTTTTGTGTTTTTAGTAGAGACAGTGTTTCACCAATCTCCTAACCTCGTGATCCACCCGCCTCGGTATCCCAAAATGCTGGGATTACAGGCGTGAGCCACCATGCCCAGCCCAGGTGATTCTTTATAGCAATGAAAAAATGGCTTAATACAGACATCTTGGTTTCGCACTGGCAGAAGAACAGGTAGAGACACAGAGACGGAGGCCAACTTCGATCATTTTGCTGATACCTCACATGCATTTCAGATTGTCTATGTGTTTAGAAAAAAATTAGTAAGGATTGTTGTATTTTCTTGCAGATCGTCCTAAAGTTTCCCAGTGCAAAGCTATCATCATCCCAACAAAGTCAATGTTCCCCGAAGATACTGGGATGAAAAGTAAAGGACCTTAGGGGGTATGTGCTGAGAATAGTACAGTGGACAACTGATGCTGCTAGAAGTCAATCAATTTCTGAGGTGACCTAGTCTCTTTAAGCTGGTGACTCCATGGAATAAGGAAAGCGTGGAGGCCATGCATGTAATAACCAGCTCTGGCTGTAATTCCTTTTTAAAAATTTTTCACAAGCCATCAAAACATTGTAAAGCTTAGATTATGCCATCACTGTTAAAAATTAGGGCAAGGTCTGTGTGTAGGGTGTCAAGAAATGACCAAGCAGATTTATTATTTTTTGCAATATTGATGGAACATACATATAGCAACTCCCTGAATCTTTTCAGTAATATTTGAAGAAATGAACCTGGTTTGAGAAAGAAAGAAGAAAGAAAAAGCGAAAAAGAAAGAAAGAAAGAGAGAGAGAGAGGAAAAAAGAAAGAAAGAAAGAAAAGAAAGAAAGAAAGAAAGAAAGAAAGAAAGAAAGAA
>NC_037681.1:98354210-98397543 GCF_003255815.1 Theropithecus gelada
TGCATAGTCTGCAAATATGTTCTCTAATCCTACAGGTTGTCTGTTTACTCTTGATAGTTGCTTTTGCTGTATAGAAATTCTTCAGTTTAATTAGGTTCCGTTTATCAATTTTTGTTTTTGTTGCAGATGCTTTTAGGGACTTAGTCATAAATTATTTGCAAAGGTCAATATTGAGTAAGGTATTGTATTTCTAGGCTTTTTTCTGGGATTCCTATACTTCGAGGTCTTAACATTTAAGTCTAAGCCATGTTGAGTTAAGTTTTGTATATTGTGAAAGGGAGGGGTCCAGTTTCCTCCTTCTGCATATCAACAGCCAGTTATCACAGCACCATTTATAGAATATGACTTCTCATTTCAAGTAATACACACTCAACATGTAAAACTTGAAATTTAAAAAAATATATTTTATATAGTACACTCCTTTAGAGATAACACAATGTCTTCAGCAGCATTCTAAAAATCATCTTATGATTAAACATATACAGGTACACCTACCTATATAATTTACAATAATGCTAAAATGTATTTTTTAGTATGATATTGTTACTAAAAATACATATATATTCATATCAACAGATATTTTAATGCATAACTCTTAACAGAATATACCAAAATCTGTTTAAATAATTTTCTGTTTTTAAGTAATTTTCAAGAAAAATTCCTGCTTTACCGTAAACTACTCCTCTGATTTTTTATTTTATTAATCAGAAACTACAAAAAAAAGTTAAAGAAGTGAACATTAAAAAATGGCATTATGCTTCTGCATTGTCTGATGTTGGCTAGTACATTTAAAGAGGTTTTATTTATCATGTTTAAAAAGAAATTATCCTATTTGTAGCTCCTCAGAGAGGACCAAGAATTGGTATTGAATTTTTCAAATTACCTTTTGCATTAATAGGGATGGTCAAATGACTTTTTCTTGCTTGAACTATTAATGTGGTAAATTATATTCATAGATACCTAATATTGAACTATATTTTTGCTGCTGCAATTTAAATGTTGTGCTGTTATGAAATCAATTTTGGACATTTTTGAATAATTTTTTATCTATAATTTCTTTTTTTACACTTTGTTATTTTATTTTTAACCTGTGTTCATCTTGATTCTTTTAAGGGGTTTTAGAAAAATTCAATTTTTCTAAACTCTAGATGAATTTAAATGTATTTTTAATTATAAAAAATGTATTAATAATATAAATATTTATAAATATTTTTTTCTACCAGTCATGCTCATTATAGTTCATCAGATTATTACAATTTATAATGTTATTTTATAATAATTTTATTTACTAAATGTAGCAAAATTTTTATTGGCCCAAAACATGCTTAGATTTATTAAACAACAAATAATTTGTTATTTATTTAATAAATCATCATTGGAGACTTCGCCATTATATTTTTCCTTGTTGTTTTTCATATTCTAAGTCTTGCAGTGAAGGCTTTTTTTTATTTTGTAAAAAATAAAAATTTAAGAGAATAAACTTTTCCCACATTTTTGATCCTTGATTTTTTTTTTTTTTTTTTTTTTTTGAGACAAGATGTTACTCTGTTGCCCATGCTGGAGTGCAGTGGCACAATCATGGCTCACTGCAGCCTCAACCTTCTGGGCTCAAGCAATCCTCCCACCTCAGCCTCTCTAGTGGCTGTGACTACAGATGCATACCATTAAGCCTGGCTAATTTTTTTGTATTTTTTGTAAAGATAAAGTTTCACTAGATTTGAACTCCTGGGCTCAAGCCGTTTGCCTATCTCAGCCTCCCAACGTGTTAGGATTACAGAAAATATCCTCAATTTTTAAAATAATATACATTATTTCTTATTTTTAATTTGGAGGTAAACATTTTAAGTTTACATTTTTAAGTTTTTATTTTTTGATAAAACATTATTCATAAATTTTAATTTTTAATTTTTTCCTGAGATTTAACATTTTTAAAATTACTATTTCACATATTTATTTAATTGTGATAAAAACACTCGATGCTTTTAACTGTAGGAAAAATGTTAGAGATTTATTTGGAGTTTAATATATAATACATGACTGTATACATATATATTTAATAGTTTATAATATTTTGTCTTTTAATATACATACACACCTATGATCACATTAATATTTCTCTGAATGTTTGCTTTTTCTATATTTTAACTGTCAAAAATGATAGTGAGGTTTTTAAGTCATGACATATTAATTTAATTTACCCTAATATTTGTAAAGTTATCTGTTTTGTTTCAATAATTTAATGTTGCTAATAATATTTGCAAGTTTACCTTAGACCAAAGTGTTTTTTCTACCCTCTGCTCGTACTCACCATTTCACACAATTCTGACCCTGGATGTGTGGCTATTTTTTCCTGCATACCAAACAATTCTCCAGTGGACACCAACGAGGTATACTATAATTGAACTCAGTTCTGATGCTACCTGGAGGTAGTTTCAGAACCCTCAGGTTGAGAATGCAGTCGCACAAGACTGGCTCTATTTCAGATGGCAATCACAAGTAGTAGGTTGTAGCCTGTTCTTCTGACCTACCAAATTTGAATTGGGAGTTCCCATGACACCTTCCTGAGACTTGATTAATTTGCTAAAGTGACTCACAAACCTCAAGGAAACACTGAAATTTACCATTTTATTGTAAAGGATATTGTGAAGAATACAGATGAATACCAGATGAAGAGATTAAAAGGACAAAGTATGGGGAGGGTGGGACACAGAGCTTCCATGCTCTGTGCAGATGTACCGCCATCCAAGTATCTCCACATGTTCAGCAATATGTAATTTATCCAAACCCAGTCCTTTTGGGCTTTTATGAAGGCTTCATAATTTCTAAAGTTATGATTGAGTACAGCATTGGCCACTGATGGTCAACTCAACCTTCAGCTCTTCTCCCTTCCCTATATGTTGGGGGTGAGGCTAAAAGTCTCAATCCTCTAATTATGTTTTAGTCTTCCTGGTGAACGGCCCCATCCTGAAATCATTTAGGGGTCCCTGGCCACCAGTCATCTCATTAGCATATAAACAACAATCATCAGTCTAGGAAATCCAAGGGTTTTAGGAGCTGTGTGCCAGGAGGAACCAGAGGCAGAGACAAAATATAAATGTCTTATTATATCACAATGTCATACTTCAGTTACATGATATTTTACATAATTTGAGATGAAGAAAAGCAAGTCTTGATTGTTTCAACTTTGATTGTCTTCCTTTATGTTTTTAATTCTTATCACTATTTGTAAGCACACATCTCAAATTTTCTTCACTTGGGCTAAAATGATTTGGATATTGTTTATTTCTCCTGTAATCTGCCATTCTTAAGACCTGAGGTATGAGGTAACTTGTGTAAAATATACTTTTATGCTACTAGATATTTCTAATTATCATGATAATCTAAGCTACTTGAGGGTCAGATTACTATACTTCTATGAAATATCTGATTTAATGATATTTTAATTTTTTCTGTACCTCAATTTGCAATTAGAAAATATACTTTACCAATAGGCACAATTGTTTATTGGTCATTTTTATTTATCATTATATTATTCTTTTATTATTATTTAACTTTAAATTCATATGTAACAGTTCCAGGCTTGAGGTGGCTGGCACACTAAATGAGTCGTTGTATGTTAGAGAGTCTATTTGTGAGACATTTGTAGAAAAATGATGATTTAGCACATTTCAACTTATTCAATCATAATCTTTCAACTTCAAATTATGCGTCCATTTTTTACTACCATTCTATATTGAGAGAAATTTGACTGGAACTATTAAATGGCTTCAGTAAAGTTTCAGGATACAAAGTCAGTATACAAAAATTGAGAGTATTCCTTTATACCAATAATGTTCAAGCTGAGAGCCAAATCAAGAATGCAATCTCATATGCAATAGCTGAAAAACAGTAAAATAAAATAAATGGGAATACATCTAACCAAGGAGGTAAAAGATCTCTACGAGGAGAATTACAAAATACTGCTAAAACAAATCACAGATGAAACACACAAAAATGAAGAAAACATTCCATGCTCATGGACTGGAAGAATAAATATTGTTAAAATGACTGTATTTCGAAAGCAAGCTACAGATTCAACGCTATTGCTCTCAAACTACCAAATCATTTTTCACTGAATTAGAAAACAACTATTCTAAAATGCATAGAAAACCAAAAAAGAGCCCAAATAGTCAAAACAATCTTAAATAAAATGAACAAAGCTGAAAGCATCGTATTATCCAACTTCAAACTATACTATAAGGTTACAGTAACCAAAATAGTATAGTAATGGTACAAAAACAGACACATAGACCAATGGAACAGAATAGAGAATCAAGAAATAAAGTTGCACACCTATAGCCATCTGATCTTTGAGAAAGTCAACAAAAACCAGTGGGAAAAGGACTGGGAAAATAGTTGGCTAACTATATGCAGAAAAACAACACTGAACCCCTACCTTTCACCATAAACAAAAATTATTCAAGATGAATTAAATATTTAAATGTCAGACATCAAACTACTAGCATTCCAGAAGAAAACTTTGGAAATATCATTCTGAACGTCAGCCTTGGGAAAGAATTTAAGACTAAGTCCTCAAAAGCAATTTCAACAAAAACAAAAATTGGTAAGTGGAACCTAATTAAATTAAGAACTCTGCACAGCCAAAGAAACTAAAAACAGAGTAAATAGCCTACAGAGTGGGAGAAAATAATTACAAACTATGCATTTAACAAAGATCTAATATCCAGAATCTATTAAGAACTTAAACACCTCAACAAACAAAGTGTAAAGAACCTCATTACAAAATGAGCAAAAACATGAACAGACACTTTTCAAAAGAAGACATACAAATGGCCACAAAACACAAAAAAATGCTAAACATCACTAATAATCAGAGAAATGCAAATCAAAACCACAATGAGATACCATGTCACAAAAGTTAGAATGGCTGTTATTAAAAAGTTAAAATACAATAGACGTTGGCAAGCCTGTGGAGAAAAGGGGTCACTTACACACTCTTGGTGGGGATGTTAATTAGTTTAGCCACTGTGGAGAGCAGTTTGAAGATTTCTCAAATAACTTAAAGCAGAACTACCATTTGACTCAGCAATCCCATTGCAGCATATATATCCAAAGAAAAATGAATCATTATACTAAAAGGACATATGCATTCATATATTCATCACAGCACTATGTACAATAGCAAAGATATGGAATCAACCTAGATGCCTATCAATGGTAGACTGGATAAAGTAAAAATAGTACATACCTCCATGGAATATTAGATAGTCATAAAAAAGAATGAAATCATGTCCTTTGCAGCAACATAGATGCAGATGGAGGCCATTATCCTAAGCAAATTATGAGAACAGAAAACTAAATATCACGTTTCCACTTACAAGTGGAAGTTAAACATTGGGTATACATGATCATAAAGAAGGAAACAATAGACACTCGGGACTACTGGAGTGGAGAGAGAAGAAGGAAGACAAAAGATGAAAAACTGCTTATTGATTACTATCTTGACTACCAGGGTGATGGGATCATTTGGACCCCAAATCTCAGTATTACAAAATATGCATATATAACAAGCTCACACATACACCCCCTGAATACCAAAAAGAGTTGAATTATAAAAAAAAGAAAAATTGAAATACAACCAGATACCTTTTCACCCTTTGTAGATTACCTGTGTTTTTGGAATAGATGCTTATGTGATATTTTTCTATCATTAATATTCACTGGTATTTCTTAAGACAGTATTTCAAGCACACACTGCCCATACATAATAGGCATACCTGTTATGTATATACCTAATGTATGTAATGTATGTAAATCTAATAACTAATGTATGTAAACCTAATGCATGTATTTTATGTAAATGTCTAGTGCATGTAATGTATGTAAACCTAAATACCTAAAGTATGTAAACCTTACAGTTTAATAAAATTGATAAATAATATTTATAGTTACATATGAATTAATAGACCAAAGGCAAAGAACAGAGCCAGTTAGAAAATATTTACAAGTTTAGTAGTTCATATTCAGTGATAATAAGTCTTTAAAAACAATTTTTTACAATTATTTGGAGGATATCTGGAAGAAATGGTAAAAGCATGCATTCTTTTTATCCAGTAATTATATGTCTAGATATTTATTCAGGAAACTAACTGACCAAGTGCAACAAAGTTACATAGACTTTATGGCTCTATGAAATTAAATTTATAATTTTTGGGAAATTATGTCGTATAGACCTACCTATAGAAATTATGGCATATACACATATAGACCAATGAAATAAAATAGGAAATCCAGAAATAAACTCTCACATTTATGGTCAAATGATTTCCCACAATGGATGCCAAGATCATTCCATTAGAAAAGGACAGTCTTTTCAAAAAATGGTGTTGTGAAACTGAGTATCTGTATACAAAAGTATGGAGTTGGGACCTTACCTTACACCATATACAAAAAATAATTCAAAATGAATCAAAGAACTAATTGTGAGATTGAAAACCATAAAAATCCGAGAAGAAAACATAGGGTAAAATCTTCATGATACTGGATTAGGCAAAGATTTACTGGACATAACATCAAAAACACAGGCAACAAAAGTAAGTAAAAGTAAATACGTTTGATTATATACAAATTTAAAACTTTCATACATTGAAGTGCACAATCAACACAGTGATAAGACAACCCATTTATTGGAAAAAATATTTAAAATGTATAAATTGGATAATAGGTTAACATTAAAATATGTAAGAAACTCCTAAAATTTAATAACATCACAAACAAATAATTCAATGTTAAAAATGGGCATAGGATTTGAGTATAAATCTCTCCAAAGATGATATACAAATGGTCAACAAGCACATGAAAAGATGCTCAACATCATTAATCAAATATAAATATACAGAAATATAAATCAAAACTACAATGAGAGAAAGAAATAAAGGACATCCAAATAGGAAAAGAGGAAATCAAACTATCACCTGTTTAGAGATGATGTGATTGTATAGCTAGAAAACTCCATTGTTTTAGCCCCAAAACTCCTTAAACTGATAACTTCAGCGAAATTTCAGGATAGAAAATCAATGTACAAAAGTCACTAGCATTTCTGTACACCAACAACAGCCAAAGTGAGAGGCAAATCAGGAATGCAATCCCATTCACAATTGCCACAAAAACAGTAAAATACCTAGGAATACAGCCAATCAGGAGGTGAAAGACCATTACAATGAGAATGACAAAACACAGCTCAAAAAAATTGAGGTAACACAAACAAATGGAAAAGCATTCCATGCTCATGAATAGGTGCAACCAATATCGTCAAAATGGCCATACTGACCAAAGCAATTTACAGATTAAATGCTATTCCTATTAAACTAACAGTGTCATTCTTTACAGAACTAGAAAAACTATTTTAAAACTCATATGGAACCAAAAAAAAGAGCCTGAATAGCCAAGGCAATCATAAGCAAAAAGAACAAAGCAGGAGGCATCATGCTACCTGACTTCAAACTATGTTACAGGGCTACAGTAACCAAAACAACATGGTACCAGTACAAAAACAGACACATAGACCAATGGAATATTTCTGGAAAACTCAGAAATAAGGCTGCATACCTATGACCATCTGATCTTCAACAAAACTGACAAAAACATGCAATGGGGAAAGAATTTCTATTTAATAAGTGCTGCTGGGATAACTGGCTAGTCATATGCAGAAGATTTAAACTGAATCTCTTCCTTATATTTTATATAAAAATCAACTCAAGATGGATAAGAGACTTAAATGTAAAACCCAAAACTATAAAAGCCCTGGAAGACTACCTAAGCAATAGCATTATGAACATAGTAACTGGCAAAGATTTTGTGGCAAAGATGCAAAAAGCAATTGCAATAAAGGCAAAGATTGACAAATGGGATCTATTTAAACTAAAGAG
Source organism: Theropithecus gelada (assembly GCF_003255815.1). Lineage (NCBI taxonomy): Eukaryota > Metazoa > Chordata > Mammalia > Primates > Cercopithecidae > Theropithecus > Theropithecus gelada. The sequence goes on from NC_037681.1 coordinate 98,362,139, forward strand.
CTCCTGCAAACCCAAAGAAAGTAACAATAGAGTAAAGTTACAACCTACAGAATGAGAGAAAATATTTGCAAACTCTGCATCTGACAAAGGTCTATAAGGAACTTAAGCAAATTTATCAGAAAAAACAAAAAAACAAAAAAACATTAAAAAGTGGGCAAAGAACATGAACAGACATTTTTCAAAAGAAGACATACATGTGGCCAACAAGCATATGAAAAAAAACTCAGTATCATTGATCATTGGAAAAAGGTCAATGAAAATCAAAATGAGATACCATCTGATACCAGTCAGAATGACTATTCTTAAAAAGCCAAAAAATAACAAATGACGGCAAGGTTGCAGGGAAAAGGGAACACTTACCAGCTGTTTGTGGGAGTGTAAATTAGTTCAGCCATTGTGGAAAGCAGTGTGGCGATTCCTCAAACAACTAAAAACAGAACTACCATTGAACCCAGCAATCTCATTACTGACTGTATACCCAAAGGAATATACATTGCTCTATCATAGAGACATATGCACACATATGTTCACTACAGCACTATTCATAATAGCAAGGACATGAAATCAAACTAAATATGCACTGAGGGTAGACTGGACAAAGAAAATGTGGTACATATACACCATGGAATACTATGCAGCCGTAAGAAAGAACATGGTCATGACCTTTGCAGGGACATGGATGAAACTGGAGGCCGTTATTCTTAGCAAACTAACGCACGGACAGAATCCCAGCAACTCTCGGAGGCTGAGGCAGGCAGATGGCCTGAGGTCCCGAGTTCGAGACCAGCCTGGCAATATGGTGAAACCCTATCTCCACCAAAAAATACAAAAATTAGATGGGCATGGTGGCCAGCTACTGGGAAGGCTGAGACAAAAGAATCATCTGAACCTGGGAGACAGAGGTTGCAGTGAGCCGAGATCATGCCACTGCACTCCAGCCTGGGTGACAAGAGCAACACTTTGTCTGAAAAAATAAAAAAATAAAAGTGGGAGCAAAATGATGAGAACATTTGGACACAGTGAGAAACAACACACACTGGGCCCTAGTGGAGGGTAGAGCATAGGAGGGAGAGGAGCAGAAAAAAGTAACTGTAAGATACTAGACTTAGTACCAGGGTGATGGAAGAATCTGTACAACAAATCCCCATGATAGGAGTTTACCTATATAACAAACCTGCACTTGTACCTCTGAACCTAAAATACAAAGTTTTTATTAGAAAAAAAATCACTGAAATATTACCTCATACCTATTAGAATACTACTTTCAAAATCAAAAAAAAAAAAAAAAACAGAAAATAAGTGTTAGCAAGAAAGAATGTGGAAAAATCGAGGCATTTGTTCACTGTTAGTGGGAATGTAAAATGACACAGTCACTATGGAAAACAGTATGACACTTCCCCAGAACATTAAATATAGAATTCCCATGTAACCTAGTAATATCATTTTCTGGGTATGTATCCAAAATAATTGAAATGAGAATCTCAGGAAGATATTTGTACACCTATGTGCATAACACCATTATTAGCAATAGTCAAAAGATGGAAGCAACCCAAATATCCCTCGATGGATGAATGAACAAAATATGATGTTAATACATACAATATAATATTATTCAGCATTAAAAAGAAATACGTTCTGACTCATGCCATGTAATTGATGAAACGTGAAGATAATACACTAAGTGAAATAAGCCAGTTACCAAAAGACAAATACTGTATGATTTCATTTATATAAGATACCTAGAATAGTCAAATTCATAGAAACAGAAAGCAAAATGGTAGCTTCCAGGGGCTGGGAGGAGTGGTTAAAGGATGGTTGTTTGAAGGGTATAGAGTTTCAATTTGCAAGATAAAAAAGTTCTGAAAATGGGTTGCACAGCAATTTAAATATACGTAACATCATTGAACAATAAACTAAAAAGTGGTTAAAATGGTAAATTCTGTTGTGTATTTTACCACAATTAAAAACTTAAAATTGCAATGCTGTCATTCAGTAGGAGATTGGCTAAATAATGATTCATATACAACAGGGCACTACTTAGACTTTACCATTAGTTGTGTTTTGGTAGTTATTGATATAGAGATATCTTCATAATACATTCTTCTTATAATATATTATATATTGATATAGAGATATCCTTATAATATATTTTAAATTTTAAAAGCAGATTATAAAGTGGAAATTTGTGTAGAATTGACCACAATTCTATAAATCTTTGCACATGTCTAAAAGTAGAAATAAGTTTTAGAACTACACATTAAAATGTTTGTAGTGATCATGTTCCAGTGATGTATTTGGAAAGGATAAAATCAGTCAAAATGTTTTTCTATTTTTTGCGATCTTCTCATAATAATTAATAAAAAGAGGTTATCTTCAATTTCTGAGTATCGATTGGCCTCCTTTCCCTAATTAAACATGCTTTTCCATGAGGTTTCTTTCTTCTTTGAAAATTCAAGGCCTGATGTACTGGCTCATGCCTGTAATTCCAGCCAAGTCAGGAAGATCATTTGAGCCCAGAGGTTTGAGATCAGCCAGAGAAAAAGGGATAATGTGTATTTACTAAATTAAAAATAAAAATATTACCTGGGCATAGGGGCGTGCACCTGTGGTCCCAGCTACTTGGAAGGCTGAGGTGGGAGGATCGATTGAGCCCAGAAAGTTGAGGCTGCAGTGAGCTGTGATTGCTCCATTGCACTCCAGCCTGGGCAACAGAGGGAGATTCTGTAGCTCAAAAAAAAAAAAAAAAAGAAAGAAAGAAAGAAGAAAAAATATTTCTAAACTTTAAATATTTTTTTAAATTATTTATTTCAGTGTTTTATTTTTTCTTTATTTTCTCCATGTGAAGTTTCTTCTGTCATAAGGTGGTTATTTAGCTAGGTCCTTAATGCTTTTCTTGAATATTTTGATACGTTAATCCTTTATTCTTTATTTGTGGAGAGGTTATCTTGAAATTTTTCTGCTTATCTATTTTAGCTTACTGTACTATCATTGGTACTATTTTGTGTTATTTTGTCTTTTAATTTGCTTTTTGGGGGGTAAATCAACAGGATATACTGCATTCTGTATTGTTTCGCACTTTACTAACTGTTGAAACTTACCAACTTGTCTTATCTTGTTATCCAAACTGGAATAATAAGAGTTCCAATGTTAAGTGACTATGAGAATTAGGTGAGATCAATGCAAGCTTGGTTCAATAAAGAATTACTAACATCCGTGATAGCAATAAGAATAATATATTTTTTTGAAGGAGACGGCATCCTTAATATTTTTTTAACGTTTCTTTAACACACTCACATACACAAACACACAATATTTTGAACCCACAAGCAAGGATCTGTTTCAACCTTATAAGCTTTCACTGATGGGAGTTATAGAGAGGAAAGATCTAAAGATGAAGAAGAGAGGATATAAAACTAATTATTGCACATGTATCTAGGACATCTCAGAAACTGTGTCACCTACTTACTATGAATCATTCAAAATAGTTGAGAAAACTGAAGATAAGGTGATGCATTAAACAACAGGACCCAAATTTCAAAATTCATTTGTAAACTTCTTTAGTTCCAAAGATAATTTATCATAAAATTAGTATATATGATCAAACTGTTTCTTGCAAAGTATTGTGTACATGATTTGAGTTTATTCTAGCACTTTTCAGAAGCTTACCTAAAACATTGACATTAGAAGGGCAAACTATACATTTTAAACCGTGCCCAATGACCCCCTAGAAGACGGTAAAGAATATATAAAATTTAAATTGTTTTGGTTTTCCACAGCAAACATTTAGCTTTCTCATAGATTTTTAGTTAAAAAAGTGTTTATTTGAGAAATGATTGTATTATTTTGCAGAACTCGTGTGGATAGTCATTATTTACCCAGATGTACTTCAGTAAAGAACCCAAATAATAAACTATTCCCATAATTTTGCATTAAGTGAATGAGATTGAGATGGGGTGAAAATATGACTTGATCCTTTATTATATATATACCATTATGTTGTACTTTGTTATATATTATGCTAATATTTTATAAGGCAATTAAGACCTTGACAACTAGATCCAAGGGAGTCTAATATAAATACAGTGTGCGATTGCGGCAACCATAAAATTTCAGTTATCATATTCTCTTTCTGTACAATTTTTTAATATTTGTTCTTTAAATTTACATTTGAAATATACTTTAATGACACTTGTCTCTCTAAATAACTTTTGCGATAATAACAACACCAACAATGATGAGTAACATTTATACAATGTCTTTTCTGTGTGGGGCCTACCTCCATAATTAAGTTTGCATATGTTATCTCATTTAACCCTCACAAAAACTTAGTAGGAAGCTTAATAATATCTGCAGAAAACTGATGCAAATGTAGGAACTAGCATAGAATTTTAAAAGCATACACGTATGCCCCCGCCACACACACATTTTGTTGATATTCTCAAAACTCTGATGAAATCTGAAGACCTTTCTTAAAAAGCCTCTGATCTAGGACATCAGGAACTAAATTGCATATGCCATAGTTTCTTCTGTTTACATAACAGTTTTTGAGGCTTTATGGATTTAAGCCACCATGTGCTAAAATTTAAAACACATAAAAATCTGTTTCACTTCTTTTTCTCCTTTCATATTCACAAATGCATGTGTATACCTATTTTCAAACAAAATAATCCATTTTAACTGTGTTCTCTTTGATTCTCTATAGTATAAGTGCTTTCATATTAGAGATGATACAATATCTTTATTAATCTATAAATTGCAAAGATCTTACAGTTTTACCTTTATTTTAAAAAAAGGACAATTATCAAAACCCAGACTCTTCATTAAGTTAAATATCTTCCAAAATACCATAGTTTTATAAAAGAATTTGACTTCTTTAAAAATTAATGTTCAGACTAGAAATTAATAGTAAAATATCTTTAAACATATAAAATATGAAAATGATAAAATGTTTACCTATTTGGTCAAATACAGGTCTTGCTTTGTATACCAACCATTCTCAGGTTTGCAAACTTGAGTGTACATCAGAATTACCTGAGGAGCTTATTAAAACACAGATTCCTGAACTTCATTCCCAGAGTTTCTGATTCAGTTGGTATGGGTGGAGACCAAGAATGTGCATTTCTGACAGCTCTCAGGTGATGCTACTGTTGTTAGTCCAGGATCCACACTTTGGGAATCACCAAGGTGTATTGGTTTCACAATGCACACACTTTCTATTTTTCCTTTCAGAAAAAAAAGGTCTAAGTCCATTCAAACTCCGCGGCTGTCTGCTGATTCAAAGCCTCTGCGGCAGCCTTTTCAGTATCCTACACATAAAAGTCTGCTTTAGCGACAGCCATGAAATGTGACCACCTCTGTGATGAAATGGGTCAGCATAAATTGTTGCAAGTTATTTTTTAGAGAAAGGATTGCAGACTTTTCTTTTCAGCTATGCCAATTTTGTGGTTTGGGATTATATGCAGATTTTTCACTGAAAAGATCAATTCCTAAAAATTTGTATATGTGTATTTCATATCATAAACAACATGAAAGTCCAGAAAGACATAAAAGGAAAAATAAACATTTAAAGTTATACAAAAGTTGGTTCAAAATACAAAAAATATAGAAGCTACAGGCTCTGAGACACAAGGAAAAACATCATGACCAAATTGCATAAAATTCAACTAATTTCTTTATAACATAAATATAATTAAAAAGAAAAACAGACTCAGAAAATATTTCAGGCAATTCTGAGAGCCCACTTATAAATACATTTTATGGAAAAAAGCATGTAAGTATTAATAAAAATATGTCAATATTCCAATAGGTATAGTAGGAATGGGCATAAGAGGCAATTCTCAGATGGGAAATAGAATCAGAAGTTCTGAAAATAGGAAAATGTCATGTTTTGTAGTAAAACAAACACCAGGTAAAACAAAAAGGAAATAGTACTGCATTTAAGAAGTATTAAAAAAATCATGAATGCTAATATGTGTGTGGAGAATATTTCTGGTGGGACATATTAATTAGCATAACACTTGGTACATTGACATGGTTTGGCTCTGTATCCCCACCCAAATCTCATCTCCAATTGTAATCCGCATGTATCCAGGGAGGGACCTGTAATCCCCTTGTTTGGAGGGAGGGAAGTGATTGAATAGTGGGGGAAGTTTTCCCCATGAGTAAATTCTCAAGAGATCTGAGGGTTTTATAAATGGTAGCTTTTCCTGTGCTCTCACTCGCTCTCCTGCCACCTTGTAAAGAAGCTGCCTGCTTCCCCTTCCACCATGATTGTAAGTTTCCTGAGGCTTCCCTAGCCATGCAGAACCATGATTCAATTAAACCTCTTTTCTTTATAAATTCCCCAGCCCCTGGCAGTTCTTTATAGCAGTGTGAAAACAAACTAATGCACACATCAGTTTCAAAAAAATTTATCAATAACCATGTATATGCTTTCATCTTTTGACATATAGTTTTTCTTGTGAAAACTAATCCTGAGCCGGAAAAAAACCTCTCCCAAATGGAAAATGTTCATTTTTAGCATTGTCTATTTAAAATTGGAACGAATCATCTAACTATTGCTCCATATGTGCTTAGACTAAGTAAATTGCTTCAATCAATATAATAATATATTATATAACCTTTAGCATTTAATGGCACTCTGTAACCATAAGGAAAATAATTTTAGGTTAAAAAAAGAAGCCATTTGTATATGTATATCTATTATATAGTAATAGCCATAGAGACTTACATACATACATGTATGGTAGATAGAAAAGATAGTAAAGAGAGATAAGAATTATAGACATTTTTATTTGCCTTATTTTATCATTGTCTAAATTGAGTGTAAATATTTTGCTACTGCTAAAAAGACACATACCACTGTCCCGTCTAGCAGAAGAATGATAAACCCTTATTCTTTCCTTACCCAAAGGTGGCTTTTTAATGTACATCAGGGACAGGCTGCTTGTTTTCTGTATAACCTGTAAGCTGAGAAAGGTTTTCAAAGTTGTAAATGACAATTTTTCTAATTCCTACTTTTGGTTAGAATAGGATAAACCAAGTTACTTATCTCAGTTGCTTTGAAGAAATAGATTAACTTTTATGATTTGTGAAGTAAAACAAGAAATGAAAGCTCAATGAAAGGATTAGCCAACATGGTATTTTTATTTACCTATTTCAGTGCATTCATACGATAAAGAGTGTCTTTTCACCACTTGAAAATCCCAGAGTCTACTTTTATTTCTTTAATTTTGATGGCATAATAAAAATATGAAATACTGTTGCTTTCTCTTCTTACTACATTAATAAACCGTTACATTGCAAAGACAGTGTCTCTTGCTTTTTAAACCAAGATTATTAGGATTATCTTGATTCTGCTATAGCTGCTCTGTGTGTATAAGCAAATACTATGAAGGCTCCCCTGTCCAGAGAGACAAGCCTGGCTCTGTCATGGTTCATTGCCTTGAAACAAATATGCCCATGCTCAGAACCACAACTAGCTGAAAGTCTGAGGAAAGACACAGTGGAGTGAGTCCTCTAAGATTTTAAGAGGTGAGATCACTGAATCAAGTGGAATTTTTGCAGAAAAAAAATTGATCCCTTTTAAACTACTTTATACAATGCTCCACTGAAAATGAACCTGCCGCAAAAGTATTTGAGTACTGCCATTGTTTCTCACACATGAACTCAAACAAATATCCAACCCATACATGCCATTTTTGTATGAAAATTATCTTCCATTTCTTTTTCTAACAAAATAAAGCCCGGCACGGTGGCTCCCGCTTGTAATCCCAGCACTTTGGTAGGCTGAGGCAGGCGAATCACAAGGTCAGGAAATCAAGACCATCGTGGCTAACATGGTGAAACCCTGTCTCTAATAAAAATACAAAAATTAACCAGGCGTGGTGGTGGGCAGCTGTAGTCCCAGCTACTCGGGAGGCTGAAGCAGGAGAATCACTTGAACCCAGGAGGCAAAAGTTACAGTGAGGCGAGATGGCGCCATTGCGCTCCAGCCTGGATGACAGGGCAAGGCTCTGTGTCAAACAACAACAACAACAAAAAGTACACATAGGATAACAAATTTTTAGAGGGTACATAAACATAATATTCGAAAAGTTCTCTCTTTTGTACTTTGATTCCTTTTTCCCTTTTCCAAAGAGTAAGCATTCTTTTTTAATGTTTCCTTTTCTAAAAAAAGAAATATGTATGGATCGATATATATTATTATTAGCTTCGGATATAAAGACAAAGATGACTGTACTCTTTTTTGTATTTTTCAGCTTTTATTTTAGTTGCATGGGGTATATCGGCAGGCTTGTTATCTGGGGTATATCGTGTGATGCTGAGGTTTGGGATACAAATGATCCCTTCACCTAGGTACTAAGCATGGTACCCAACAGCTAGTTTTACAACCCTTGCCCCATCTCTCCGTCTTCTGTCAAGTAGTCTCCTGTTGCCATCTTTCAAATATGACTACACTTTATCTAATTTCTTCCTCTTGCCCTTATGTCATGAGATAAATATCTGTGGTTCCTCCGATTTCTTAATTGATCACATCTTTTGAACAATCAAATTAAATTTACAAATAGTGTAATTTTGTAAAATCAAATATTTATATAACTGTCATTTCAAAATGTACCAGCACAAGATTCATTTATTAATTCAGGGTATAAACATTGACAATGCCATGAGCCAGTCGCTGAGTCAGAATTCACTCTAGGAAGGTAAAAATCACTCAAATACATGCGAATAAATGTGAGAAATTGTTTTGCCCCTCCATATGGATAGAAATCTCTTGTTTCAGGATTTAGAATTAATAACAGCTCTCCTGAAGACATGAGTTGTGTCTTGTCCATATCTTTTAAACCAAAATAAAATTTAAAAAGAATAATCAGATTTCTTGAATTTTCTTTATTTATTTAGAGATGCAGAGAATAAAATAATTGCAAAGGGAATCTGACACTGCTTATCAAGGTTAATCATAGAGGATTGACATTCTGGGGAAAAAAGCATAATCAAATATACACGTAGCATAAGTTTCTGAGCAAGATGATCTCTTCGTAGTACAAACATTTCTTCAGAAACCAGAAATCAAATTTGTTTTGAGTAAAGCCAATGATCTGAGTTATAAATTATTCTCCAAAGATATAATTTTCTGTTTATTTGCTTTAAATGTTTTAAAATTTAGGGAGGAGAGAGAACATAATTTTTCAATGAGTCCACAATGGTGTCTATTTCTTTAGCTTTGCTTTATTTTATTTTATTTTATTTTATTTATCTAGCTTTGAGACAGTCTGGTTCCGTCGCTGAGGCTACAGTGCAGTGGTGGGTCAAGGTTCACTATAACCTTGACCTCCTGGGCTGAAGTGATCCTTCCACCTTAGCCTCTCAAGTAGCGCGGACTACAGTTATGTAACACCACACCGTCCTAATTTTTAATTTTCTTTTAGAGATGGAAGTCTTACTATGTTGCTCAGGCTGGTCTCAAATTCCCGGACTGAAATGGTTTGACTATGTTCCTGCCAAAATCTCATCTTGAATTTTAATTCAAATTGTAAGCCCCACATATTAGGGGAGGAACCTCATGGGAGGTGATTCGATCATTGGGGCAATTCTCCCATGCTGTTCTCGTGATAGTAAGTGAGTTTTCACGAGATCTGATGGTTTTATACGGAGCTTCCCACTTCACTCAGCACTCACTCTCCTGCCACCCTGTGAAGAGATGCCTTCCGCCATGATTGTAAGTCTCCTGAGTCCACCCTAGCCATGCAGAACTATAAATAAATTAAACTTCTTTTTTTTTTTTTTAAACATACAAATTACCCCCTCTTAGATATTTCGTCATAGCAGCGTGGGAATGGACTAATACATGGGCTCAGGTGATTTTCCTGCCTTGACCTCCCAAAGTGTTGGCATTACTGGCATGAGCTACAGCTTAGCTTTAGATTAGAGACATAAATCATTTTTAGAGTGTTACATTTTGTTAAGCCAAATAATTGCAAATAAAAACGTTCAATTCTATAATGCAATCTAGTCAAACTATAAACAAAAGTAAAAGGAGAGTGACAAGATGGGAAAGTACTTTTAAGACATAGTAAAGTGAAAGGGTTAATTTCCTTGAGATAATATAGAAGTCGTAATTAAGTTAAAGGCATCATAAAGATGACTATTGGTTAGAAAAGTTTCTGAACATTTCTTAATAGTCAGAAAAGTAAAGTCACACACACACACACACACACATTCAAATACCAAATGCAAAACAAGTTCACCCTAAGAAACAATAAAATAAATCGAAAACAATAAAAAATAACCACCTACTACCTCCACCACAGGCCCAAATCATCAACAATTCTTATAGTTTACTTTCAAGATAAATTGAGATTCTGTCTCCTGTGACCTCCCTCGTCTAAGGCACTGTCATCACTCACCTAACTATTGAAAGAAATCTCTACAATCCCACTCTTTCTCTTTACCAATCTATTCTACACTGAACAGCCAAGATGATGTTTTAAAAATATCATAAACCATGTCATTGCTCTGCTCAATGCTCTTCTTGGGACAGCTCCTTTTTGAGAGGGCAGCACAAGATATACTTTGGCAGATGCAGGGTGGCACCTTAGCAATATGCTCATATATTTCTACTTCTTAGATGTTTAGAAGTGTGTAGAAAGTTGGAACACTTGTCTCCTTTTCAAATGGACGTATTATAGGCTTGCATAGGGATACAGTATGTTACTAAAGGCGCAGACCAACACAAAGTAAGTTGGAAATAGTATTTTCAATTATGACCACCCTAAATATACATCCAGGAATAGCTAGTGAGATTAAAATTTACTTCTCTCAAACTCAAGAACAAGCATCCTAGACCCACTGCCCTACAGCCTTCCTTCATTTACAACTTCTGTTTGCTACTCTAATGAAGTCAGGATCAAGATGGTTCTTTTTGGAGTTCCTTTCGTTTATTACAGAACAGACGTCGAGTGAATCCTTGGGTTCCAATTTCCCCTTCTCTCATCCAGCCTACAGTATATTTTAGCGAAATTTTTTATTCTTCAGGCAGATGGGCATTTTTAAAGGTACTATAGTCTTGAAACAAATTAATTAAAATTTAGCAGCTCAAAATACCTCATTTGTTGTGCACACCGATTCTGGGGAAAGGAATATGGATGGAGTACAATGGGGGTGGCTTAACTCTGCTTTACATTGTGACTTCAGCTGGGAGCCAAAAGGATGAGAATGACTCTGAAAGCTTTTTCACTCCCATGACTGGTAACTGGGATTGGATGGCTTTGAGAGACAAGACTAGCTGGAATTTCCTAGGGCAACTAAGGATCCCTAAGCCTAGCTGGGAAGGTGACCGCATCCACCTTTAAACACAGGGCTTACAACTTAGCCCACACCTGACCAATCAGAGAGGTCACTAAAATGCTAATTAGGCAAAACAGGAGGTAAAGAAGTAGCCAATCATCTATTGCCTGAGAGCACAGCAGGAGAGACAAGGATCAGGATATAAACCCAGGCATTGAAGCTGGCTACGGCAATCCCCGTGGGTCCCCTCCCCTTATGTGGGAGCTCTGTCTTCTCACTATTTCACTCTATTAAATCTTGCAACTGGACTCTTCTGGTCCCTGTTTTTTTATGACTGGAGCTGAACTTTCGCTCACCGTCCACCACTGCTGTTTGCCGCCCTGACTCTTGTTATGTTTTAGCAAAGACACTGGTGGCATTTTGCTCCTGCCCTAGAGATTTGTGGGACTTTGAACTTGAGAGAAGATGATTTGGGGTATCTGGTGGAAAAAATTTATAAGCAGCAAAGCATTCAAGAGGTGACTTGAGTGCTGTTAAAGGCATCCAGTTGTATAAGGGAAGCACAGTATAAAAGTTCAGAAAATTTGCAGCCTGACAATGCGATAGAAAAGAAAATTCCATTTTGTGAGGAGAAATTCAAGCCACTGCAGAAATTTGCATTCAGTAATGAGGACCCAAATGTTAATCCCCAAGACAATGGAGAGAATGTTGCCAGAGCATGTCAGAGGTCTTCACAGCAGCCCTCCCATTACAGGCCTGGAGGCCTAGGAGGAAAATGTTTCATGGGCCAAGCCCAAGTTCCCCATGCTGTGTGCAGCCTAAAGACTTGATGCCCTGCATCCCAGTGGTGGCTGAAAGGGACCAAAATATAGTTTCAGAGGGTGCAAGCCTCAAGCTTTGGCAGCTTCCATGTAGTGTTGAGCCTGCAAGTGCACAGAAGTCAAGAATTGAGGTTTGGGAACCTCTGTCTAGGTTTCAGAGGATGTATGGAAATGGCTGGATGTCCAGGTGGAAGTTAATTGCAGGGGCAGGGCTCTCATGGAGAACTTCTGCTATGGCAGTGCTGAAGGGAAATGTTGGGTAGGAGCCCCCACACAAAGTCCCTACTGGGGCACCACCTAATGGAGCTGTGAGAGGGAGGCCACTGTCTTCCAGACCCCAGAATGGTAGATCCACCGCCAGCTTGCACCATGTGCCAGGAAAAGCCACAGATAGTCAATGCCAGCCCATGAAAGCAGCCAGGAGGGAGGCTGTGGCCTTCAAAGTCACAGGGATGGAGCTTCCCAAATCCATGAGAGCCCACCTCCTGTATCAGCATGACCTGGGTGTGAGATGTGGAGTCAAAGGAGATCATTTTGGAGCTTAAAGATTTGACTGCCCCACTGGAGTTTTGACTTGCATGGGGCCTATAGCCCATTTGTTTTGGCCAATGTCTCCCACTTGGAATGGCTGTATTTACCCAGTGTCTTGTATCTAGGAAGTAACTAACTTGCTTTTGATTTTACAGGCTCATAGGTGGAAGGGACTTGCCTTGTCTCAGGTGAGACATTGGACCTGTGGACTTTTGAGTTAATGCTGAAATGAGTTAAGATTTTGGGGACTGTTGAGAAGGCACAATTTGTTTTGAAATGTGAGGACATGAGACTTGGGAGCAGCCAGAGTAGAATGATATGGTTTGGCTGTGGCCTCACCCAAATCTCATCCTGAATTCCCATGTGTTTGGGGAGGGGCCCAGTGAAAGATAATTGAATCATGGTGGCAAGTGTTTCCTGTGCTGTTCTTCTGATAGTGAATGACTATCATGAGATGGGATGGTATTTTAATGGGGAGTTTCCCAGCACAAGTTCTGTTCTCTTTTCTGCCGCCATGTGAGAAGTGCCTTTCACCTTCCACCATGATTGTGAGGCCTCCCCAGCCACTTGGAACTGTAAGTCCAATAAACCTCTTCCTTTTGTAATTTGTCGCGTCTCAGGTATGTATCAGCAGCATGAAAATGGACTAATACATGGGTCTTATTTAGTAGCACATGGTTCTAATCTCAGATGTTGGAGCCTCAGCATCAAACCATCATTTAGTCCATGATGAAGCAGTCACAAGACCGACCAGACCTCAAGGAGACTGCCAATGGAAAGAAGTGTGTTAAAAAACCAGGGACACATGATTCAAAACCTCCTCAGCACTCTCCTTTACTTTTTTTCTACTAACATTGTTTTCCTCCTTCCAGTTTATATTGTTTTGATCATTGTTGTGAAATGTGAGATTAGGGGGTAGAGGTGGCTACCAAGTGAGCCCGGACAGTGGCATTCATTTAGAAACTTAATCTGCTCAAATTCATTTGTTGAAAGAATTGGAAATTAATATGGATTTTGTAAACATCTGATCATTCTGTTGATTAGGGCTTTGTTAATGATGAAAGTGAAATTAATGTTTTACTTATTAAAGTTTGTGGGACATTTCTAACACACTTGAAATTTTTAAGGTATTTAATGTCATTATAAAGTCAAGGATAACAGGTGTACATTGCAAAGAAGAGTTAGGGTGAGGATTTATAAAAAATTTGAAAACAAAAGTTAAATTTTGGTATGTGTTTTATCTGATATTACATGAAGCAGTAAAAAATGAATTTGTGGTAAATATGTGTGTGTGCTGGTGTGTGTAATTCTTACCTTGATGTCAAGCACTATTACTAAAAGTTACCCAGAGAAAGGAAGTCAGTAGAGAAGACTCTGGGAGATAGAAGAGGCTTTTACAATGTAAGTAGAAGTGGCATCCAGCCACTAATTTTTTTTTTTTGAGATGGAGTCTCGCTCAGTCGCCCAGGCTGGAGTGCAGTAGCTCAATCTCTGCTCAATGCCAGCTCCGCCTCCCAGGTTCATGCCATTCTCCTGCCTCAGTCTCCCAAGTAGCTGGGACTACAGGCGTCCGCCCCCATGCCCAGCTAATTTTTTGTATATTTAGTAGAGACGGGGTTTCACTGTGTTAGCCAGGATGGTCTCGATCTCCTGACCTGGTGACCCACCCGCCTCGGCCTCCCAAAGTGCTGGGATTACAGGCGTGAGCCACCGCGCCCAGGAGCAACTAGTATTTTAAACATAAAACGTGTGTATGAGTAAGTGTCTTTAGTCAAGTACAGTTATAGCTCAATTATTAAATAAAAATATGGATCTAGGCCTTCTTTTTAGTGAAATAGTTTTGATGCGTGTGGTATATAACATAATTGGTATATTTTTGTTTGAATATTTATAAACCAATGTAGTTAGTAACCAAAATCATGCTAAAATGTTTTAATGTTTTCAGAATGCCTTAAAAATGTGCATTTCAGGATTATCATTTTAATCATGAAATTTTTATAAGGTAAGCTTTTTAGAAATATTAGTTCAGATGGAATTCTGGGTAATGAATAAATATTAGGACTTTGCTATATATACCTTTCTTAGAATTAAGATATTTTTATAGTAGGAATACTCTGCTGCTAACACACAAACATTCTTTAAAGACAGGTGAAATGTTTATACTCAAGTGTCCAATTAGTGTTTCTTAGTGAATTTTTATCCTAGTATCTGTTTTGGGATTGGAGAATATTATCCCTTAAAGAAATATATTTGTGAAACATTAGTGATGCAAATGTCTTTTAGCCTCAAGTAGATATATGAAAAATGATCATGCAACTTTATTAAACATCGTAACAGTGTCATATTTTTTTTCTCTCAGAGGAGTTATTTTAATTTTCAGTTATCTCTTAAGTCCCTCTGTATTTAATAATTTGCTCCATTATTTCAGTCATAAACCAAAGCGTATATATGTGTGTGTGTGTGTGTGTATAGTGCTTCTTGCAGTGTTACATTAAGAAAAAAACCACAAGTAAATAAACATTAATTATGTAAATTATCATACACTAACAGTATTGGGTAAAATACTAGGCTGTGCCATAGATTCTTTGTTTCTTTTTGTGATGAGGAAGGGGATAGAAATAGAGGATAGACACATACATTTTCTATGTAATGCTGCTAATAATTCTTCATCAAAAATTGTTTGGCTGTCATTAGCCATCTATTCTTTAATAATTTAAAATTACTTTAAATGACAGGAAAATAAATACAGTTTTGTAAAAGTGATCTAAGGAGAAGAAAACTAAAATGTGTTTACATTTCCTGAAAATAGCATAGTGTAATCCATGGGTTGAAGACCCCTAGTCTCCTAAATTTTCATAGAAATTAGCAAAGAAATTCAAGAATAAGAAAACAAGACTTAACACTGAAAAGCAAGTTAAAACATGCTTCTCACCCCACAAACTTCTAAAATTTGTTTTGAAAGGAACAAATCGATAGAATGTCTGACCAATCTGTTTGATTGTATGAGAATGAGAATTTCATTCTTATTTCTGATTATGAGGGACATGAAAATGAAACCTTTAACATTTGATAGAGTAAGTAGCATCAACTGGATCTAAACATATGTAATCTAACAAACACTCAATGAAGGGCAGATATTGGTATCTGGCAGTAGACTCGTTTGATGGATATTAATTGCAGTATGATTTTACATTCTTTAAAAATGATAAAGAAAAAATCAATAAATAAACAGCAAATGAAAAGCAAATTGAATCAATGGTGCAAAAAACAATCTTATAAACATTCTGGGTTAAAAAAATAAATATGATTAGAAAATACTTTAAAATTTTATCTTTAGCAATGTTTTAAAAGGTTATCAAAATAATGTAAATTTTAAAAACCTAAGTATATATACTTATTAAATGGTGAATATATTTAGAATGAATGTACTAATGAATTTTACCAAAATTTCACCTCTAAAAATATTTAACACTATATAAATATAGTCAAAAATGTCTTGCCATACCAACTAAAACAGAGAAAAAATTAAGGAAAATAAAATGGGAAAAGTTAAATGAGCAAATTCTCTTATACTTCATACAGAAAGATAAATATTGTTTTATTTTATGTTATATACATTTTAAAATGCATTCCATTTCATTTTAAAATTGATTTATGTTTAAAATTGATTTCTAAACAGGAGAGATAAAAATGAATTTTTCAAAACTGTAAAGGTGGCTAATTGATACAAAGTAACATTTTTTTTCAAATTGTTCCTGAAATTTTGAAGATAAAAAAAATAGACATATTATAGTCATCATAGCTGATGATAGAAAATATTTAAGGAACCACGAAAAGCAACTAACAGTCTGAAAAGACTATGTAATTTATGATTCCATTTATACAGTATTCTGGAAAAGGCAAAATTGTAAACATGGTTAACAAAGCAGTGGGTTTCTGTCTAGCCATATGCAGAATTGAAACTGGATCTCTTCCTTACACCATATACAAAAATTATATCAAGATGGATTAAGGACTTAAATGTAAAACCCAAAACCATAAAAACCCTAGAAGACAACCTAGGAAATACCATTCAGGACATAGGCATGGGCAGATCCCGTGACAAAGACACCAAAAACAATTGCAACAAAAGCAAATTTTGACAAAGGGCATCTAATCTAAAGAGGTTCTGCAGAGCAAAAGAAACTATCAACAGGGTAAACAGACAACCTACAGAATGGGAAAAAATTTCACAACCTATGCACCTGAAAAAGGTCTAATTTCCATCACCTATAAGGAACTTAAATATATGTACAAGAAAAAAAGAAACAACTTGTTTAAAAAGTGAGCAAAGAACATGAACAGACACTTTATAATGAAGACATACGTGCAGCCAACAATCATGTAAAAAAAGCATCACTTATCATTAGAGAAATGCAAACAAAACCACAATGAGATATTATCTGTAACCAATCAGAATAGCTATTCTTAAAAAGTCAAAAAATAGGCCAGGCGCGGTGGCTCAAGCCTGTAATCCCAGCACTTTGGGAGGCCGAGATGGGCGGATCACGAGGTCAGGAGATCGAGACCATCCTGGCTAACACGCTGAAACCCCGTCTCTACTAAAAAATACAAAAAACTAGCCTGGCGAGGTGGCGAGCGCCTGTAGTCCCAGCTACTCGGGAGGCTGAGGCAGGAGAATGGCGTAAACCTGGGAGGCGGAGCTTGCAGTGAGCTGAGATCCGGCCACTGCACTCCAGCCCGGTCGACAGAGCAAGACTCCGTCTCAAAAAAAAAAAAAAAAAAAAAAGTCAAAAAATAACAGATGCTGGCAAGGTTGTGGAGAAAAGGGAACAGTTATACACTGTTCGTGGGAGTGTAAATTAGTTCAACCATTGTGGAAAGTAGTGTGGCAATTCGTCAAAGAGCTAAAAAGAGAATGACCGTTGAACCCAGCAATCCCATTACTGGGTATATACCCAAAGGAATATGAATTGTTCTATTATAAAGACTCATGAACATATATGTTTATTGCAGCACTGCTCACAATAACAAAGACATGGAATCAATCTAAGTACCCATTAATGATAACCTGGAAAAAGAAAATGTGGTACAAATACACCATGGAATACTATGCAGCCTTAAAAAAGAACAAGATCATGTCCATGGCAGGGACATGAATGGAGCTGCAGGCCATTATCTTTAGCAAACTAATGCAGGAACAGAAAACCAAATACCACATGTTCTCACTTATAAGTGGGAGCTGAATGATGAGAACACCTGGACACACTGAGGGGAACAACATATACTGATGCCTATTGGAGAGGGGAGAGTGGGAGGAGGGAGAGGATAAGGAAAAATAACTAATGAGTATTTGGCTTAATATATGAGGGATGAAAGAATCTGTACAACAAACCCCATGACACAAGTTTACCTATGTAACAATCTGCATATGTACCCCTGAACTTAAAATAATAGCTAAAAAACAAAACAAAACAAAACAAAACAAACAAACAAAAAAACAGTGGTTTTCAAGGATCTGGAAAAAGCAAAGGGTTAAAGAGATTAATCATGAGATATTTTTTGGGTTATAAAACTATTCTGTGTAATATTGTAATGGTTACAGACATTATGCATTTTACAAAACACATAGAACTGTATAACAGAAAGAGTTCACCTTAAATGTATACAAGTTTTTAAAAATAAATTGCGGTATCACAGCACCCCTGATGGAATGCAGATTGTGTTAATAAAATCTCAGTCTATTACGAGTGTATGAAATAGCCTTACTGAAGGGGGTGAGGGAAAAGGTGCTGGCCTTAAATAATTTTGGAAATGAGAGGGAACTGTAAGACTAAATGTAAAAGAAACTATACAGGAACACTGTACTGTGACTAATAATGTTTTGTTTTTGTTTGTTTGTTTCCATGGGAATATAGGTTACCAGATTTGAAACCACTATATAATAAGTATACTAGAATTAAAAATCTAAGTAAGTTGGTGTCAGTTGGTGGGAACCAGGTTTCTCATTGTTGGAGATTGTAGACAAGCAGAGAAGGTTAGAATAATGCATGCAGTAATAGATTAGATTTGGAGACATCAGCATGAATTTGTATTTAGCTTAACATTGATAGAGATGGATAATTTATAGATATCTATACACAATAAGTTCTCACTTAATATTGCTAATAGTTCCTTGGAAATTCAACTTTACGCGACGCCTTGTAACACAACCAATTTTACAAAAGGGTAATTGATAAAAACAAGATTTAAGTTCCTATGGCATGTTTCTAATTACAAAAACATTACCAAACTTCTAAATAAAGACCAACACACTTCTAGTATTAAACATTAAAATAAATGAGAGCTGTATATACATTTGAGAAAGAGAGTCAAAAAAAAAAAAAAGAGAGAGAAAAAACAAGCAAGATAATTATTTAAGTTCAGAATCATAGGTGACCAGAGGCCATCAAGGCAGTTCAGGGTACAGGCAGCAACAACCAGCCTTGGAACAGACACCATCCCATCTCAGGGCACACTCACACACACCCACACTCACTCAGACCCGGATAATGTAGGAAAACCAATTTGCCTCATGTGTATTTCTTTGACAATTGAGAAAAAACTGGAAAACACAGAGAAAACACGCACAGACATGGGGAGAACATGCAAACTCCACAAAGACAGAGTTACTGTCTGGGAATTGATTTCTTTTTCATCAACATTATACTAAAATGATGTTATTTGAAGATCAGCTGTATAGACAAAGGTTAGCATACACACATATATTTCTATGCTCTGAGTCAACATGGAATAGTGAAACCCTAAGAGTAACAAAAAGCCTAACACCATATTTTGGTTTTTGATGCCATTTTTCAGAAGAAAAAAAAGTAGAACCAGTACTCCTAGGAAAAAAATAGCTTATCCTAGTGCTGCAATAAGGAATATACAGGTGAATCTTGAACATCTTATTATTCTGGAAATTTAGGAGGTACTCAAAATAATAACAACACAATAACAATATTAAAATCATACTGTGAAGGTATGTGAAAGTAATATGGAAACCAATGAAAGAGTTCCTAATAGCCAAAGCTGGAACAATCTAAGCAACCAACAAATAACATAACAGTAGGTTATAACCCAAAGTATAAGGTAAATATCTATAAATTCACATTACTATAAATAAGTAATTGAATACGTAAATAATGGTAGCCTAAAACACAAATTTTTCATGTAGTACACTTCCAAACAGCGTGGATGGCCCATTCTCAAAAGTGGAGGAAGGACAGTATAACTACATTTAAAGTGTGGGCTATACATAGTGACTTTCTTTTAAAATCTGGAAATGGAGAAAAGAGAATAAATTTGCAGTGAAGGTGCAAGCATAGCTTGTTTTGTTGTGCTTTGCTTTATTGCATTTGGCAGATATTGTGATTTTTACAAACAGAAAGTTCGTAGCAACCCTGCATTGAGCAAGTCTGTTGGAGCTACTTTTCCAACAGCCTGTGCTTACTTCAAGTCTCTGTATTGCATATTTATAATTCTTGCAATATTTCAAACTTTTTCATTATCGCTATATCCCTTACGATTTGTGATCCATGTCTTTGATGCTATGATTCTAATTGTTTTGGAGTGTCACAAACAGTGTTCCTGTAAGACAATGCACTGAATTGGTAAATGTGTTCTAACTGTTCCACAGACAGGTCATTCCCTCATCTCTCTCCTCTTCAGGCTTCCCTATTCCTTGAGACACAATAGTATTAAAATTTTGCGAATTATCTTACAATGACCCCCAAGTGTTCAAGTGAAAAGAAGAGTCATATGTCTTTGATTAACCTTTGCGAGGAAGGCATGTCAAAAGTCTAGATAGGCCAAAATCTAGGCCTCTTGCACCAGTTAGTTAATTTGTCACTGCAAAGGAAAAGTTCTTGAAGGAAATTAAAAGTGCTATTACAGCAAACAAATGAATGATAAAAAAGTGGAACTACTGTTGCTGACATAGAGAAAGATTTAGTGGTCTGGATTGAAGATTAAACCAACCACAGCATTCCTTACGCCAAAACCTAATCCAGGGCAAAACCTGTCTCTTAATTCTGTGGAGGCTGAAAGCAGCAGAAGAAAAATTTGAACATAGCAGAAGTTGGTCCATGAGGTTTATGGAAAGAAGCCATCTCCATAACTTAAAAGGTGAAGCGGCAAGTGCTGACGAAGAAGCTACAACAAATTATCTAGATCTAGCTAAGAATATTGGTGAAGATAGATATACTAAACAACAGATTTTCAATGCAGACAAAATAGCATTCTATTGGAAGAAGATGCCATGTAGTACTTTCATAGATAGAAAGGAAAAGTCTATTCCTGTCTTCAATGTATGCCTATACCTAACGAAAGCTACCTACAGCTGGATGATCAAGGTTACTGTTGACAGTGATTAGTCACATTGATACTATGTACCCTTGATATTATGTAATGAGAAAGGCGCTTGACCTCTGTTGGCTCCTCCTAGAACAAATAATCCCAGTGTAATCATGAGAGAAGCATCAGAAAAATCTCAGAGACATTCCGCAAAATATCTGGCCAGTACTTCTCAAAACTGTCAAGATCATGAAAAGCAAGGAAAGTCTGAGGAACTCACAGCCAAAATGCTCTTAAGGAGAAATGACTACTAGATGTAAAGTGTCCTACTAGATGAGATCCAGGAACAGAAAAAAGACATTAGGTTAAAAACTAAGGAATCCGAATACTTCATGAGCTTCAGTTAATAATAATATAATGTTATTGGTTTATTAATTATAAAAATTTACTCTTTAAAGTAAGGCACTAATAATAGGTATGGATCTCTTTGTACTGTCTTCACAACATTATTATAAATCTAAAAGTTTTCTAAAATAGAAAGTTTATTAAAAATCCTTTTAGTCATGTGTAGTAATGCTACCTGAAATTGATCACCCTTTCTACAAAAATAGTCTGACATTTCAAAAAAAAGAGCATGTAGCATAATCAGACAAAATATTTGTGACTATAAATGTAAGCCATTATCAAAATAAAAACAGAGTTTTTTTAGTTTAGACATCCAAAGATAAAAAGCAAGAACACAGGGATTAGGCCGGGCGCGGTGGCTCAAGCCTGTAATCCCAGCACTTTGGGAGGCCGAGATGGGCGGATCACAAGGTCAGGATATCAAGACCATCCTGGCTAACACGGTGAAACCCCGTCTCTACTAAAAAATACAAAAATCTAGCCTGGCGAGGTGGCGGGCGCCTGTAGTCCCAGCTACTCGGGAGGCTGAGGCAGGAGAATGGCGTAAACCTGGGAGGCGGAGCTTGCAGTGAGCTGAGATCCGGCCACCGCACTCCAGCCTGGGCGACAGAGGGAGACTCCGCCTCAAAAAAAAAAGAACACAGGGATTAAAAAATGTCACATAAGGAAAAGAAACAGCAACCGTGTGTAAGCAAAAAATATGGCCTGTGCCCAGTAGTGATATTTTAATAAGCAGAACTAAGTAAATTGAGTATTATCTTTATAATTGGTAAATAACATTTCCCAATAAGGTCACAAAGAGAGCACCTAAAATTCCACATGACTCTCTTACCCAGAAGTTCAGAATACTTCCTAAACATTTCCCCAACTGATATTTCTGTGAACCCTTAACTTACTTATGTGCTATTAAATAATGAAGCTGGATATCTAAAATGATTTCTGAAGCTTGAAAATACCGCTAGCATTTTTATAGATGATTGCTATTGAGTAAGCTGTTCTATGTCTGTTGCAACTGTCCAAGTCCTAACGGTGGGGTCCTAGCTTGAGCCTGATCGGTTCAAAGACAGTCTCTGCTCTGTACCACAGCTGGCTCTGTGTGCTTTCTTTATTCACTGCACTCTTTCTCACCCTTGCCCTTGTCACATTCACTTTAAAGCCATTGACAATAAAGCTCATCAACATTCCATAAAAATGTCATAAATCCATGCAATAAAATACTGAGTGCTGTATATAAATGGTTAGTGTTTTTACAATGGCTAGATATACCATGAAAATTGGAAGTAAAAAACAAAACAAAAGAGGCCTAGAGCATATAAAAATATATATATATAAAGAGAGGCCAGGTGCTGTGGCTCACAACTGTAACCCCAGCATTGTGGGAGGCCAAGGAAAGCAGATCACTTGAGGTCAGAGGTTCGAGACCAGCCTGGCCAACATAGAGAAACCCCGTCGCTACTAAAATTACAAAAATTAGCTGGGTGTGATGGTACAGGCCTGTAATGTAAGCTACTCAGAAGGCTGAGGCACAAGAATCTCTTGATCCCGGGTATGGAAGCTGCAGTGAGCTGAGATTGCAACATTGCACTCCACCCTGGGCAACAGAGTGAGATACTGTCTCAAACAAAACAAAACAACCACATTACATATATAATACACATTTCTATGGGAATTTCCACAATTTTCTTATTAATTGATAGATAAGATCTCTTTATATATGTAATATATATATCAATTAATAAGAAAATTGTGGAAATTCCTATAGAACTGTGTATAAAAATAAGAATTTCCACAATGTTTTTATTAATTGATAGATAAGATCTCTTTATATATGATATATAAAATATAACAATAATAAAATTGTGGAAATTTCTATAGAAATGTGCAAAATGTGAATATAATAAATAAATATAAATATTAATAAGCAAAGGAAAGTATTTGCAGTTTCACATTTAAAAAATTTAAAAATATGAATTTGTCAATCATTAGAAAATAGCTAAATAGGCTGGCCACAGTGGCTCACGCCAGTAATCTCAGCACTTTGGAAGGATGAGGTGGGCAGATCTCGAGGTCAGGAGATCGAGACCATCCTGGCCAACATGGTGAAACCCCGTCTCTACCAAAAAAAAAAAAAAAAGAAAGAAAATAGCTAAGTAAGAGCAAAGTTTCTGGGAATTGAACACTGTCAAATACAACTAAATGGGCATATGGGCATATATTGTTTCAAACTTTCAAAAAAATTGTTCTGAGGAAGTAACCCTGAATAAGTGCAAAGACACTGGTATGAGATTATCTGCATCGCTACGGTGTTTAACATTAGGAAAATTCAAATTTCTATACATTATAAAAAGTAGTTAAATGATATACAAATTTATACAATAGAATATAATCATTTGATGAATTTCACAGATAATATGTAATGATATAGAAGACTGTTCATAGTATTTATAGAAGTATTTGTAACTGTTACAATTAGTATATAGGTATGACATCTATGTTAAAAATGAGTATAGGCATATGAAATTACTAGAAGACTATCCAGCAAAAAAGATAATATTTATCTCTAAGTAGTGAAATACTGTGATTATTATTAACTTTATTTTGTGTGTAATGACTGCTTTTAGGAATAGTTATTAATTTTCAGTAAAAAACTAATTTTTTGTGAATTGTGGTTTCTATGAAATAAAAAATTTAATTTATTCAAATTTTATCTTTAAAATATATTAGCACAAAATCAAGTTACTGGTGTGAATATTGTTTTTAATAATAGCTAATTATTTTCACACTGAGAGCATGACTTTGCATTTTTACTGATGCAAAGTAAAACAATTTAATTAATTATAAAATTTAGCTTTGCTAAAACAGACTAATGTCAGACTTTCATATGGCCTTTCACAAAACATGGAACACAATGACTCAGTTTTGTCATTTAAACTTATTGTGTGTTGACTAAATGTTAATGATATTCTGATGGATAGCATCCTATCAATTACCCTTGAAACTTCTATCATGATTTCCTCAAAGTATTAAGTTACTAACTAGTCATCTTCCATGCATATTTATTTTATCATTGTAAAATCATATAAATAGCAAATGATTATCAACTTGTACTTTTCAGTCCATTTTCTCCCAATTATATATTATGTGGATGTGAAGAGCTGTCATTAATTTTGTACACACTTTTTATAGTTGTAGAATGAACGTGAGGCATAGTCATGAGTTATATACTAATACATGCATACAAACATCCACACACTGAAGTATTCTTAACATAGAATTATTTTCAGGTCTTCTAACATTGTTTGCAAACACTATCTAGTTGTATTTTTGTTGTTGTTGTTTTGCACCAGCTTGCTCTAAACTTAAAAATATACATGTTTATCTATTGACTGAGATGCATTTAAATTGGCTATTTAATAAAATGATTCGTAATAATTCATTAACAGATTAATCAGTTTACTGAAGTTGCTCACATATAATTTTCATCTCCTCTATCTTCAACATGTCAAAATTAACCCTTTAAACTATTACAACTTGCCTCTCATTAAGCAACATCAAAAATTAAAATAATAGTTAAGGCCAGGCACGGTGGCTCACGCCTGTAATCCCAGCACTTTGGGAGGCCAAGGCCAAGGCGAGCGGATCACAAGTTCAGGAGATCGAGGCCAAGGTGAAACCCCATGTCTACTAAAAAATACAAAACATTAGCCCGGTGTGGTGGTGGGTGCCTGTAGTCCCAGCTACTCAGGAGGCTGAGGCAGGAGAATGGTGTGAACCCGGGAGGCAGAGCTTGCAGTGAGCCGAGATTGCACCACTGCACCCCAGCCTGGGCAAGAGGGTGAGACTCTGTCTCAAAAAAAAAATAGTTAACATTTATTGAGTGCTCACAATCCATCAGGCATGGCTTTAGATGTTTTAAATGAATTAACTCAATGCTTATAATAACTCAAGAGGGTAAAGATAAGTTAGATTGAGTTTCCCAGAAGTAGAGCTTGAGAAGAAGACTTATGAGTATGTGATTTATTGACGCAGTACTCTTTGAGTAACAGTAATACCATGCAAAAAAAAAAAGCCAGATAGGAAAGAGTAAGGAGTTATACTCATACAATAATGTGGGTTCAAAAGTGGTTTAACTAAACCTTTTTCTAAAAAAAAAATAAAAATAAAAATAAACAAACAACAGCAACAAAAAAAACACCTCTGAAAATGGTAAATTTCTCTCTCTAAACTCTGCCCTGCTTTGGGTAAAAGAAGCCAGGCTTTTGTTCCTGTCTAGCAGTGGCTGTGGTCCCAAAGGACAGAGTTTTCAAGTCAAAAGAAGAGGAGAGGAGGCCAGGCAGCCGCAGTTTCCCACAGACTCTCTTTATTAAAATGCTCAGTGAGCTGTTAGGGAAAGTACCCAGGCACCACAGCCATCGGGACATTATTACACCCACAAAACTGATAATTGCACTCTGGGAAACCTGGACAGGGCATCATCAATATCTAATATAACAGGTCTATTAATTCCTTCATTTTGGAACTCAAGGACACTGAGGTCCAGAAATATGTGATTTACCCAAGGGCACACAGGTAGGAAAAGTAGAGTTAGGATGCAAGTCTTGTCAGTTTGGTTATAGACTAAGAAGTCTTATCTCCATATGTTAAAAATGATTGAGATTTTCAAGTTAGCAACCTATTTGTAGAGGTCTTTTAATTCTACTCTGGCAAGTACTTATGCATTCATATTGAAAACAAAGGTATTGCAGATGTCAGAAAACTCATTAAAAAACTTTTCTTGTAGGTAATTCAGGGCGTTGTTGAAAAAACATCAACTTATTTTTGCAACAAGAATTTCTGGCATAATTGTTTTGCATTTCTTTTCATTCAGGGCTTCTTTAAAAGTTTGATTTACTTTCTCATGATATGTTTTATTTTTGTTTTATTATTTGAATCATTTTTAGAGTGATCAAAATTAATCTATACAGATTTGATCTCCCATTCCAAAATGAAGAGTTTGCCCAGCAAACTTGTTTAAGAAGGAATCCAACATAAATATGTAATTAAGGCACTCACAGGCAAGATTTAAAAATTACCACGGTAGGAAATATGCAATGGGAAATAAACACTTTAAGTTAAATGATATGTGGTTCTGCCAACAGCAAATAGGAATTGACATTATGCAGACCCAGATATTACACTGACTATAATAATAAACATTCATGAATATAGTGTAATGAGCATGAAATTATGAGTTTTAGTAAGGATATGTTATAGCTGAAGTTGGAAATACTTTTTGGGGTAATGGCCCTACATAATTTAAAGATAGTGGTAAACCACAGGCAGTAAAATTCAATTACGGTGACTATAAGATGCATTCAAA
This sequence comes from Theropithecus gelada, assembly GCF_003255815.1. NCBI lineage: Eukaryota > Metazoa > Chordata > Mammalia > Primates > Cercopithecidae > Theropithecus > Theropithecus gelada. The sequence continues at coordinate 98,388,878 of NC_037681.1, forward strand.
CATGCTCCCATGAAGCATACAATTTCCAGCTTCATTTTGCCAATAATGCTTCCTGCAGTTATGGCTGGCCACACTTTTATTCTGATCATGTTATTTATGAACATGAAAGAAAAACTGAATGGTTAATGTGGAGATTTAGTTTATCATGATAAATTATATCTTCAGAAAACTTATACGGACTTTGCAAAAACAATCCCGTCATTTAAGAAAAGGAGACATAATGAAAGTTATTAATCAGGATCCAGAATCTAACAGGACATGAAAAGAACATATGTCAGCGGCAGAGGTAATGTTTAAGGTAGGTAGGAACATGAAACTGGACAATGCTGGTTAGCATGTCATTCTTATTAGGACCATTCACCTTCAAAATTGTCAGACATATTCAGGAGGGAGAAAAAAATTTTATCTGACGTTGTCTCTAAGGAATAGATAGCAACTTAGATAAATTTTGATCTCATTACTTCAGTAAGTGTATCTAGATTATGTTTCTTAGAAGGAGTCATTTCTTGCTATCTGGTGGATGTAAAACTCCTACAGTATAAAATGCTAGTATAGCATATCTTTTACAAAGATAGTAATTTCATTTAAGAGTACTTCTCTGGCAAGGAAAATAAAATTGTCCACAATGTATGCAAATTGCATGGAAAGTGTTGATCTGAATGAAACGTTCACGCCCTTAACTGACAGATTATTAGATACTAAGAAGAGAATATATGGTATTATATTTAGCAAATTTACAGGCCATAAAAGGAAAGCACACATTAAGGCTCTGTCTAGATGATAACATAGCAGGCTATTGAAAAGTTACATAGTAAGTTGTACTACTTTATTTTGCCAGCAAACACTATGCAAGTGAGTGTAAATATTTTTCTATTGCATACCATTGTCTGCGAACTATTTTTTTTAAATGGGTCGTTACATAGAAAATGCAGCAAAATATTAGTCTTATACTTTTTCTCATTACAACCTCCAACTCCACTCACTAAAATAATAAAGTCGTGTAAATAATATCTCAGTTAGAATCACTATCATCTTAGTAGCTGTGATTTCTATCATAGATAAGGGTAAGGAAGCTGAAGATAAGGCTTTTATAGTTTTTGAAAATGTACTGAGCTATTATCATTATGCATCATTATAATTAAAATTTTTACTAGTATTTTCTAGGTATCTTTAAGACAAAAGTGAAGTTAAAAATAAAATAATCTTTGCCTTATGGCATTAAGATTTGTTGGGAGTCCTGTTTCATTACTTTCTCGTCTCTTGAGTTTTTTAATGTTTTTTTTTTCCCCGAAGGTTTAATAGAGTTTATTTTTTAGGACAGTTTTATATTTACAGAAAAAAAATCATGCAGAAAGTACCAAGAGTTTCCATGTATCCTCTTTACCTCATATCCCAACAAAATTTCTTTTATTATTAGCATAATGCCTTAGTGTAATAATGTACATTTTTTACAATTGATGACCAATATTGATGTACTATTATGTGAAGTATATAGTTCACATTAGAGTTCACTCTTTGTGTTGTACAGTTCTGTGGTTTTAACAAATGCATAATGACATTGATTCACTATCCTAGCATAATAGAGAGTAATTTAACCAACCTAAAAATTCCCCTTGCTTCACATACTCATTCCTCTCTTCTATCTCTTCAAACACCTGGCAACCACTGATATTTTAACTGTCTCTAGAGTTGTTTTTCTTTCTTTAGAATGTCATCTAGTTGAAATTGTACAGTATGTAGCCATGGAAATAGACTTCATTAACAATTGCATTGTAGGTTCTTCCATGTCTTTCACTGACTCAATAGCTCATTTATATTTATCACTGCATAATATTCATTACTATATTGATGTACCACAGTTTTTTTTGTTGTTGTTGTTATGCATTTACTTATTGAAGGACATATAGGTTACTTTCAAGTTTGGCAAATATAAATAAAGCTGCTGTAAATATTTTTGTATAGGTTTTGAATGTTCTCAACTCATTGGGTAAATATCTAGGAACATGACTGCTAGATTGTGTGATGAATCTATGATTAGCCTTCCCCCCATCCCCCCCGCCAAGATGGAGTTTCACTTTTATTGCTGAGGCTGGAGTGCAATGGTGCAATCTGGGTTCACTGCAACCTTTGCCTCCTGGGTTCAAGCAATTCTCCTGCCTCAGCCTCCCGAGTAGCTGAGATTACTGATGCCCACCACCACGTCCAGCTAATTTTTTGTATTTTTAGTAGAGATGGGGTTTCATCGTGTTGACCAGGCTTGTCTCGAACTCCTGACCTCAAGTGATCCACCCGCCTCGGCCTCCCAAAGCGCTGAGATTACAGGAGTGAGCCACTGAGCCCAGCTATGATTAGCTTTATAGGAAATTACCAAACTGTCTTCCAAGTGAATATACCAGTTTTCATTCCTATTAGCAATGAATGAGACTTCTTATCGCTCCATATCCTTACCAGCATTTGTTTATTGTCAGTGTTTCAGACTTTAACATGTCTGATAGTTGTGTAGTGGTATGCCTTTGTTGTAAGGAATGTGTAATTCCCTAATGATGCAAAATATTGAACATTTTTTCACACAGTTATTTGCCATCTATATATCTCCTCTGATGAGGTATTTATGAGATTCTCTGCACGTTTTTCATGAGATTTGTTTGTTTTCTTATTGTTTTATATCGAGTTCTCTGTATGTTTTTGATAACAGTCTTTTATTAGATATCTTTTGCAAATATTTTCTACCAGTTTCCAGCTCGTCTTTTCATTCTCTTAAAAATTTTTCAGAGTACAAGTTTTTCATTTCGATAAAATCTGACTTTTAGTTTTTTCCTTTAACAAATCCTGCTTTTGGTGTTGTATCTAAAATCTCATTGCCAAAATTAGATCACCTAGATTTTCTGCTATTTCCTAGAATTTTTCTAGGTTTGTGTTTCACATTTAGATCTCATACAATCTAATTTTTGTGAAATGTGTAAGATTTGTTTCGAGATTCATTTTTATTTTTGCATGTGGATGTCCAATTTTCCCAGCATTATTTGTTAAAAAGGGTATCCTTTCTCCATTGAATTGCCTTTGTTTCTTTGTCAAAGATCAGTTGATATTAGTATAGATATGATGACAGACTCCTTATGCTGTTTCATTAAGCTATTTGTATGTTCTTTTGCCACCACCATATTGTCCTTATCACTGTAGCCTTATAGTCAGTTTTGAAGTCTAGTTATATCAGTCATCCAACTCTGTTCTTCTTCAATATTTTAGTGGTTATTATGGATTTTCTGACTTTTTATGGAAACCTTAGAATCAGTTTGTCAATATCAACAAAATAATTGGCCATGATTTTAATTGAGATTTCCTTAATTCTATAGATTATGTTGGTAAGAACTGACATCCTAACAATATTGCCTACTCTTCTCTGAATTTGAAATATCTCTTCATTTATTAATAAAATATTCTTTTGTTTCTTCCATCAAAGTTTCGTGTTTTTTCTCACATAGTTCTTGTACATATTTTGTTAGATTTATATCTAAACATTTAATTTCTTGTGTGGTAATATAACTAGTATGTGCTTATATTTTAAAATTCTAAATTGTGTCATTATTATATAAAAAAGCAATTGATTTTTATATCTTACCTTGTGTCATATAACCTTGCTATAATAATAACTATAAGTTATTACTTCTTGGTTTGTGTTTGTTTGTTTTGTCAGTTCTTTGGAATTTTCTACAAAAACTTCAGGCCTTAGGGAGAAAGTTCTAGTTTCTCACCATTAAGTGAGATTTCAGAGGCAGTTTTTGTTAATTGTAGATTTTTTAAATAAAGTTGAGGAATTTCACTATATTTCTTGTTTGCTTAGAGCTTTATTTTCAAATCATGAATGTGTGTTGGATTTTGTCTAATTTTTTTTGACATCTGTTGATATTATTGCATGACTTTATTTTTTAGCATGTTAATGTAATGAATATTATTAACTGATTTTTAATTGTTGAATCAATCTTAGATATCTGGGGAAATCCCTACTGGGCTATGGCATATAATTTTTTCATATATTATAGATTTAATTTGCTAAGCTTTCATTGAGAATTTTTGCATGTTTTCATGACACGTATTAACCTATAGTTTTACTTTCTTGTAATATCTTTGGTTTGGGCACTAGAGTGTTTTCTGAATGAAAATTGCCTTTTTTATCAATTGGTAGAATTCACTTGGTGCTTTAAGTTTTGAAAGTTTGTTAATCATTGATTCTATTTCTTTAATTGATATAGGTCAGTGTAGAACATCTATTTCTTCTTGTGTAAGTTTTGATAGAATATACCTTTAGAGAAATTGGCCCATTTCATCTAAGTTATAAAATTTTGGGCATAGAGTTGTTCATAATATTACTATATTATCCTTCAAATGCTATGGAATCAGTAGTGATAGCCATGATTTCATATCTGATATTAGCAAATTACATCTTCTCTCTTTGTTCCTTGGTTAGCCTGGCTACAGAGAGTTATCATTTAAAAAAATCTTTTCAAAGAACTAGCTTTTGGTTTCATTGGTTTTCTGTATTGATTTCAATTTCATTGATTTCTACTCTGAATTTTACCATTTCTTTTCCTCTGTTTACTTTGAATTTAACTTGTTCTTCTTCCTCTAGTTTCATAAAGTGGAAGCTTATATTATTGATATTAGATTTTTCTTTTTTGTTATGTGTTTGTTCAATGCTGTATTCCTTCTAAGCACAGCTTTATTTGAATCTCACACATTTTGGAGTTATTTATCATTTTTATTTTGTTTTAGTTTAAAATTTTCTCTTTAGACTTCTTCTTTCATCCATGTGTTATTTAGAAGTGGGCTGTTTAATCTTCAACTATTTTGAGATTTTCCACCTATCTCTCTATTATTGACTTTTAGTTTATTTCCATTGTGACTTAAAAGCATGCTTTGTATGAATTTTTCTCTTTTAAATTTCCTAAAGTGTGTTTTATGGCCTAGATTGTAGTCTATTTTGGTGACCATTTGATTTGAGCTTTAGAAGAATGTATATTCTACTGTTGTTGTTATGGAACTATTCTATGCAGGTCAATTAAATCCAATTGAATGATGGTGTCGTTCAGTTCAACTATATCCTTACTGATTTTCTGCCTGTTGTATCTGTCAATTACCGATGGAGGTATATAGACGTTTCCAGCTATAACAGTCGATTTGTCTTTTTCTCCTTGCAGCTGTTATCACTTACTCCTCCACATATTTTGGCATTCTGTTTTTAGGTGCGTAGACATTAGGAATTGTTTTTTCTTTAAGAAAATTGTCCCCTTTATCATTAGGTAATGCCATACTTTATCACGAATAATTTTTTTCTGTTTTTGAGTTTACTTTGTCTGCAACTATTATAGCTATTCCAGCTTTCTTCTGATTCATATGAGCGTGACATATCTTTCTCCATCCCTTTACTTTAAATCTAATTGTTTCTTTATGTATAAAATGGGTTTCTTACAGATAACACCAACTTTATGCTCTGTAATTCAATGCAATTCTGGCACTAACTACCCATAGTTTGCATCAAACTCCACAGGTATAAGGGCTCAGTCCCACAACAGTGCTGTCACTTCAGATACCAATCCCAAATATTTAAGGGAAAGGTTACCACCCTTCTCTCTGCCTTGACTGTAAACAGAGTCTTTTCACTACTTCATCCCCTGCCACATGTTTGATAATTTGCTAGAATGGCTCACAAAACTCAGGGAAACAGCTTTCTTGCTATTATCAATTTATTTTTTAGGATAGAACTCAGGAATAGCCAAATGGAAGAGAAGCATAAAGCAAAACATTTGGGGAAGGGTGAAGAGATTCCATGTTCTCAAGTGGCTTCACCCTCATGGCACATTGATGTGTTCACTAACCCAAAGCTCTCCAAATTCCATCATTTAGAGTTTTTAATGAAGACTTCACTATGTAACCATGACTGATTTAATCATTGGCTATTGGTGATGACCTCAATCTTCAGCCCCAAAGGTCAAGAGGTAGAGCTAAAGTTTGAGTTCTCTTAATCATGCTTTGGTCCTTCTTGGGAACAGCCCTCATCTTTAATTCATCTAGGACTTCCAGCCACCAGGATTCTCATTAGTATTAAAAAGATCTGCATATCACTCTGGATATATCTAGGGTTTTAGGAGCTGCATGCCCGGAAATAGGAGCAAAGATCAAATATTTATTTCCCATTGTACCACAGTAACACATAGTTAGTCTGGTGTTTTTATTCACTTTAAAAGTTTCTGCCTATCACTTTAGACCATTCACATTATATATTGACTATTGATATACCTGGTTAATATCTATCATGTTTCTAATTGTTTTCTATTCATTACCATTGTTGTTTGTTTTTCTTTCTTTGGTTTTAATTGAGCAGTTTGTATGATTCTGTTTTCTTTCACTTTTTGAATTTCTTTTGGTGGTTGTAATATACATTTACAACTAATCTAAGTCAATTTCAAGTAGTATTTTACTACTTCACAGGTAGTGCAAGTACCAGGTAACAGTGTATTCCCAATTCAGTCCACCTGTCCCCAATAACATTTCTGTCATTTATTTCACTTACCTAGAAGCTGTAATCACCTGATATATTTTTGCTATTATTATTTTGAATACACAGTTATCTGTTAGATCGATTAAGAATTAGAAAAGTATTCTCAAATTTGCATTTATTTATTCTTTAATGCTGCTCCCTTCCATATGTAGATTCAACTTTCTGAGCAATATTTTTATTTTTCTCTCTGAAGACTTTTTAATACTTCTTCAAGGCTGGCCAACGGGTGAAAAATTCTCCCAGGTTTTGTTTGATGGATAAATTTTCTATTTCTCCTTTACTTTTAAAGGATAATTTTGCTGGATACTGTGTTTCTCATTTCAACACTTTAAATATTTCACGCTATTCTATTGGTTCTAAAGTAAAGTATAATTCTTCTTCTTCTTCTATACGTTCTTCTAGAGGTTAAAATATTTGCCCTCTCTGGCTTCTTTGAAGATGTTCCCCTTTTCTTTGTTTTTTACAGTTTGACTATGACATAACCACAGGTAGATTTTTGAGTACTTATTTAGTATGTTGTTCTCTGAGATTTCTGGATCTATGGTTTGTTGTCTGTCATTGATTTTTGAAAATTCTTAACTATTATGAATACAAATATTTCTCCTGTTCCTTTTTCTCTTTATTATTTTGGTATTTCCATTATATATGTGTGTGAACATATATATATTTATATAGAACTGTGGAATAATTACAAATGGTCTCATGTGTATATAAATAAAATATAACATAAATAGATATCTATTTATAATGTAATATATTAATATAATATGAATAGATACAATATATTCATATAATATATTCATATATTTATATGTAAATATGTATCTATATATTATGTTTATATAATTTAAGTATATTAATATATTATATATTCAAATAAATGTACATATAGTATATATAACATATACATATATCTATTTATATTATATTTTATTCTATATGTACATAAAACCATTTGTAATTATTCCACAGTTCTTTATACTCTATTTCACTTTCTTCTTTTTTTTACTTTTCAGTTGGGGAAGTAGATGCTGACATATGTTCAAGTGATTGCTTTTCTCATCAGTCATGTCTGCCTGTTCATAAGCCAATCAAAAGTTTTCTTTTTGTTAGAGTGTCTTTTATTTCTAGGATTTCCTTGAGATTCACACTTAAAATTTTAATCTCTTTTTTATATTACCCATCTTTTCTTGCATGTTTCCCAATTTTTCAATGAAATCATTAGCAGAATAATCATAATAATTAAAAATTTAGGTATAATATTGTGTAAAATTGGTATTATTTTTTCCTCAAATGTTTAGTATTATTCTCTAGTGAAATTATCTAAGTTTGAAGTTATCACTATTGGAAGTCTTCAACTAATAATTCAGTATTTTAATACATGCAAGCCTATTCAGGTTAGCAATTTCTTCTTGGTTGAGTTTCTGTTGTGTTTTTCAAGACTTTATTCATTTCAGCAAAGTTGTCATATATATAAGTATTCCCTTGTTCCTAATAGTCCTTATTATCCTTTTATTATCAGTTGGATCTAATTCCATCCCAATGTTTTTGTCTTTTTCCTATATCAATATAAGTAAAAATGTATTAATTTTATAAACATTTTTAGGAACCAGCTTATAGTTATATTGTGTTTCACCATGGATTATTTTCTTCAAAAAATAAAGTAGTCATAGAAAATAGGTTTATTTAACCATAATAATCATTTACTTCAGAAAATTGTATCAGGTGATATATTTCAAATTTTTACTTTTTCCAAAGGGTAGTTATTCAAAATTATTTCTAATATTTAACAAAGAATTAAAATAACATACCAATCTGCTTAATTTATAGACACATTTCTTACTTTTTTAAAAAGCAACATTACTAGACCTTGATTCATTGGCTCAAGATTGAAAGAAATGTGTATTTAGAATATTATTAAAAACTTCTGAATAATTGGTAGAAAGGTAATATGATGTCTATGTATTCAAGCAGCATTATACAAAATATTTAATCATTTTAATAAATTAAATTTACATTTTTTTGATTGGGTAACTTAAAGATGAAAAAGCTGAAGGACTTTTTTTTTTTTTTAATTATACTTTAAGTTTTAGGGTACATGTGCATAACG
>NC_037681.1:98405289-98418084 GCF_003255815.1 Theropithecus gelada
GATGCCAGCTCACACCAGACAGAATGGCTATTATTAAAAAGCCAAAAAGCCAAAAAAAAAAAAACAAAACAAAACAGATACTGGTAAGGATGTGTTGAAAAGGATACTTATGCACTGCCAGTGGGAATGTAATTTAGTTCGGTCATTGTGAAAAACAGTTTGGAGATTTCACAAACACTATGAGTTAAATTATTATTTGACCCAGCAATCCCATTACTGGGTATATAGTCAAAAGAAAATACGTTGTTCTACCAAAAAGACACATGCACTTGCATGTTTATCACAGCAGTATTCACAATAGGGAAGACATGGAATCAACTTAAGTGTCCATCAGTGGTGGATTGGATAAAGAAAATGTGGCACATATATATACATACCATGGAATATTGTGTGGCCATAAAAAAGAATAAAATCATATGCTTTCCAGCAACATGGATGCAGCTGGATGCCATTACCCTAAGCAAATTAACATAGGAACAGAAAACCAAATACTGAATGTTCTCACTTATAAGTGGAAGCTAAACAATGGGTACTCATGGACATAAAGATGGCAATGATACAAACTGGAGACCATAAGAGGGGGAATGTAGGGGTAGACAAAGGTTGAAAAACTAACTTCTGGGTACTCTGCTCAGTATCTGGGTGATGGAATCAATTGTACCCCAAACTTCAGCATCACACAATATACTCTCATAAGAAACCTGCACATGTAACCCCTAAATCTAAGAGAAAAGTTTATTTATTTATAAAATAAAATTGATTGTGGTGATGAGGGCAAATATATGTGAATATACTAAAGTTCTTTGTATACTTTAAATGGGTAAATTATTAATTCCACTGAATTGTATAATTTAGATGGGCAAATTATATTGTATTTAAGTTATATTTTGAGAGTGCTGTTTGAAAATAGTAGATAAAGAAAACATAACATAGCACATTTTTACAATTTGAAAATTTAGACTTGCATCCAAATGTGGTAGGAGCACTGGAAAGAGACAAAATTAATTATAGTTGGTTTAGTAAATTACACCATTGCATGAGGATTACCATTAACAATAATAAAAAGACAAAATTACTGAGAGACAACAAAATTCAAAACTAAATAATATCAGAGTTTATCACAAAAGAGTGATCAAAGGTTTTAAGTGGAATTACAGTGCAGAATTATACTGTGCAGTCAAAAAGGATATTAGAGTCAGAAGAGTTTGTTTATGTTAGAAGCTTCCACTCTTAAAGCCAGGGTGATATTATTCAAACTGCTTTTCTGAGCCACAATACCTATGCGGTAAAAGGAATCAGCAAATTTTAAACTATAAAACACTAGAAATGTGAAAGATGTATTAAACCTAAGAGATAGAGTTGAATTCTAAGAAGCGCCTATTTCATTAAGTATTTATCCTGGAAAATTACTAACTACACTGGAGTTTTCTAAATCTCGCCACAGGATTGCTTCATCTTTAAAATGTTTGGTTAGCATGCCAATAAATGCCAAGCCAAATTTCACATAAGCTTCTTTTATTTCTTGTCCTTCTGAGTGGGAGAAGCATGTTATTGTGCTGGTATTAACTTGTGACATGCCTGAATTTCAAACAGAATGTCTGTAAACTTAAACTGTACTATGATTTTTCTATTTATGCTGACTCTCCGTCACCTTTGTTTGACCTTTAACCCTGTTGACTTCCTGAGTAAGACACTTTTTATTGCATAGAATTAACATCTCCTTCCTGTTACTTTCAAACTTGTGAGTAGTAATTACATGTGTAAAATAACCATCAAGGAAAAAAAAAAGCATTAATAAGAAGAAAGTCAGATTGATCATTTATAGCATTTAGGACTCCATGTTAATTAATTAGGATATGTGCATACTGTAGTAGAATCCCTTAGTGATTCTATTGTTATAATACAGCCACTGCAGAGCCAAGCTAACTCTAATGAAGTTGTATTTTATAATATTACAATTAAAATATTTGAGAGAACATAATTATTTTTCTAATAATTTAATGTTTTCTCCAGGATATGAGAGTAGTCCATAATATAACATAATTATTCTTTATAACATATTAAAAACTTGTTTTGTTTTCCAACTCCTGTCATACATTAAGATTTGAAAATATATTTTTGATGCCTTCTTAACATTAAATCATAGTGAAATGGTTTTGCCCAATTTCTACAAATTTAGGAAATATTAACCAAAGGTTATGCATTCTTTGCAGTGCATGCCTTATGTTTGTGGAAGAAGGAGCTTGAATAGGCTATTATTAACTGGCTTTTGAAGTCTTGTGAATGAGAGTCAGAAAACTTTGCTTTAATGAGGCTACATAAATTACATAAGTAAAGTAATTAGAAGCTCTGTCTTTGCTGGGTATGGTGGCATGTGTCTGTAGTCCCAGCTACAGAGGGGTTGAGGCTGGAGGATCCCTTGAGTTCAGGAGTTCAAGGCTGCAGTGAGTTATGATTGAACTGCTGCACAAAACAACAGCAACAACCAAAAACAAACAATCAAACAAACAAACAAACAAAACAACAGGGTGGGTATGCTGGCTCATACCTATAATCCCAGCACTTTGGGAGGTGGACACCAGAGGATTTCACGAGGCCAGAATTTTGAGACTGACCTGAGCAATACAGCAAGACCCCATCTCTACAATATTTTTTTGATAGTTTGGCGTGGTGATGCACACTTAGTCCAAGCTATTTGGAAAGTTGAGGCAAGAGAATCTTGAGCCCAAGAGTACAAGGCTGCAGTCAGCTACAATTGTGCCACTCTACCCCATCCTGGATAACAGAACAAAATCCTGTCCCCAAAACAAACAAAAAAACCCAACAAACAAACAAAGAAACAAAAAAGAAAGTCCTTAACCTATATCTGAGGTTATGTTTTAAAAGTTTAAACTCACTGAACACTTCGAGTTATTACCTTTATACTTCTTTTGAGTGACATGTAGATTTTATTGCATTATTTTAATATTATGTAAGTTGATACTAAATTATATTTAACTTTTCATATGTATATTAATGTAATGAGAAATACTCTAAATTATTACTTTAAAGCTTGTCAAGGCCATCAGAGAAAGTGGATATTCAACTAATTCTATGCATTCTTTCTTCCCTGTAAAAAATACTTCTGTATAGTTTTGAAGAAAAACGTGTTTGGGCCCCACCTGCTCACATTGTCTCCAGTACTGAAGTAGCAGCAAAATGTAGAGAAATAAAAAAAGTGCTATGGATAAATCAAATGTTTCCTATTAGTGTTTTTTATGTGTTGAGGAATTTATTTAGCCAATATCATCAAATAATATATTGATGAAATCTTCCTCAATTGCTTCCCTTTTCATAAAATATTTATTAAGATTATTATTAATTATATTATTCCATGTTCTTGTTGGTTTTTCATTTATCAGGTCACCTCTCAGATAATTCCATTAAGTGTACTTACACTAACACTTTGCCTTCAGCAGAAATCCAGAAGGAAGATACTTCCTTTACAGATAAATAAAAAATTACATTCATGCAGACCTTTAAAAATGTAAGAGCTTATCAATATTCACTAAATGAGTTTATGCTCATAATAATTTATGGTGTAGAATGACTGACAGGAGAAGAAATTCATATTAAATATGAACTTGTATGCCATGACAAGGAGGGAGGATTTTAAAGGTGATGGGACTGAGCCTCATTTTTTTTCCAGGTTTATTAAGGTATAATTGACAAATAAAAATTGTATAAGTATTAAGTTATACAACATGATATTTTGATATATGTATACATTGTTAAATGATTACTGACACAAGCTAATTAACGTTTCTGTCACCTCACAGTTATGTTTATTTAGGTATTTATGTTGGTGAGAAAGATTTACTCTCTGAACAAGTTTTAAGTGTACAATACAGTATTGCTAACTGTAGACACTATGCTTCACATTGAATCTTCAGAACGCATTTTGATGCAGGGCAGGTGAGCCCAAAACCTGGGCTTGGCCTGGGAGGGTTCTTGGCTTTTCCCAGGAAAGTATTCAAAGGTGAGCCAATAGTGTTAAACAGCAACTTGCATTGAAGCAGTAGTGTGCAGCAGTAGCGGAGATACTGCTTCTTAAAAAGCAGGGTTATCCCATGGGCAGTGTGCCCAGAGCAGCAGCTGAAAGGGAGTACTGCAGTCATATTTATATATAATTTTAAATACATGCAAATTAAGGCACAGTTTATTCAGAATTTTCTAGGAAAAGTTCGACATTTCTGAGTTGTTACAATTGGAAAGGAGTGGTAACTTCTGGGTGTTGCCATGGCAATTGTAAACTGATATGCCACTGGTTGGCATGTCTTATGCAGAGGTGCTTTCACCTCTTCCAATTTCAGCTAGTCTTCAGTTTGGTCTGGAGTTTGAGCCCCAACTCCAGAGTCTAGTCCTGCCACCTTCCTCAACTTATCTTGTATAACTGAAACTTCTCACCAATTGGCCAATATTTTCCCTTTAGCCCCAACCCCCAGCTTCTGATAACCAGTCTTCTACTCTATTCTATTCCTTTTTTAGATTCCAAATATAAGTGAAATCATGCAGTATTTGTCTTTGTGTATCTGTCTTATTTCACTTAGCATAATGTCTTTCAGGTTCATTCATACTGTTGCAAATGGCAAGATTTCCTTCTCTTTTAAGGATGCATATTCATTGTGTGTGTGTGTGTGTGTGTGTGTGTATGTATGTTTCTGTGTAATTTTCTTTATGTATTCTTCTGCAGATACACAGAAAGCTTGTTTCTGTATCTTCGCTATCGTGAATAATGCTGAAATAAACATGGTAGTGAAGATAGTTCTTCAATATACTGATTTCATTTTCTTTGGATATGCATATAAAAGTGGGATTGCCAGATCATATGGTAGTTGTATTTTAAATTTGTTGAGGAAACCTTGCTATTTTCCATGATGGCTGTACCAATTTACATTTCTACTAACAGTGTACCAGGGTTCCCATTTTTCTATATCATTGCCAACATTTATCTTTGTCCTTTTGGTGATAGTCATTTTAACAGATATGAGGTGATATCTCATTGTAGTTTTGATTTGCATTTCCTTGATGATTACTGATATGACCACCTTTTTATGTACTTTTGTGCCATTTATAAATCTTCTTTTGAGAAATGTTCATTTAGGTTCTTTACACATTTTTAAACAAGATTAGTTTTCTTTGCAATTGAGTCATATAAATTCCTTAAACAATTTTGTGTATTAACCCCTTATAACATACATGTTTGCAAATATTTTCTCCCATTTTGTAGATTATCTTCTTACTCTGTTGAATGCTTCCTTCACTATGCAGAAGTGTTTTAATTTTATACAATTCCAGTTGTGTATTTTTGCTTTTGTTGTCTGCACTTTTGGTGTAATGGCCAAAAAACTATTGCCAAGACCAATGTCAAGGAGGATTTATCTTACATTTTCTTCTAGCAGTTTCATAGTTTTAGATCTTATATTTACATTTTTAAGCCACTTTGAGTTAATTTTTGTATACAGCATGATTAAGAGTCCAATTTTATTTTCTTGCATGTGAATATCAGGTTTTCCTAATTCTTTATGTTGGAGAGACCATTCTTTTCCTACTCTGTGCTCATGGCACATGAAGATCAGTTGACGATAACTGTGTGGATTTATTTCTGGGCTCTGTATTCCTTTCCATTTGTCTTATTCTTGTTCTTATGCCCATACCATATCATTTTAATTACAATTGTTTTGTAATACTTTGAATTCAGAAAGTTTGAAGCCTCTATCTTTGTTCTTGTCCACAATTTATTTGTACTTTGGGTATTTATGGTGTGATATAACTCTTAAGATTGTATTTTTCTATTTCTGTAAAGCATGCATCACTTTGGACAGTAAGGATGTTTTCCCAATATTAATTTTTCCAGCCCATTAATAAAGGATGAATTTCCATTTTCTGTGTCTTCTTTAATTTCCTTCATCAATGCTTTATAGTTTTAAGTGCACAAATTTTCATTCCGTTCATTAAATGTATTCCTACGAATTTTATTACTTATGTTGCTAAACTTTGTGAATTCATTGTTTAATTTACTTTTCATATATTTGTTAGTATACAGAAATGCCACCAATTTTTGTATATTGATTTCATGTCCTGCAACTTTACTGCATTTGTTTATTTAAAAGACTAATCAAGGGACGATCATAAACAATTATATAACCAACACATTGGAAACCTAGAAGAAAAGAATAAATTTATAGAATCTAGAATCATAAACCCACTAATACTGAATCAAAAAGAAGTAGAAAACCTGGACAGATCAATAACAAATAAAGAGATTAAACAAGTAATCAAAACCTCCCCACAAAGCAATACCCAGGATTAGATGGCTTCACAAGTGAATTCGATTGAACATGCAAAAAAGTAATACCAGTTCTTCTTAAATTTGTAAAACATATATATATATATACATACACACACATATATATATGTACATGGGAACACTTCCAGATTCATTTCTCAGTACCACCATCACCCTAATATCAAAGCCGAATATAGACAGTAAAAGAAAAGACAACTATAGGTCAGTATTCCTAATGAACATAGATGCAAAAATCTTTATTACTAGCAAACAGAATTATCATCACATTAAACTGATTATTCACCATGATCAACTGGGATTCATCCCTGACATGAAATGATAATTCAATATATTCTAATCAATCAATGTTACACACTACATTAACAAAATGAGAGATAAACACCACACAATCATCTCCAGAGATGCCAAAAAAAGCATTTGACAACATTCCACATTCTTTCATGATCAAAAGTCTCGAAAATGGATACATAAATAGCTTAACACAATAAATGCCATATTTTAAAAGTTCACAGCTAATATCCACAATAATCTATGGTAAAAAACTTTAAAGTTTTTTCTCTAAGATCCAGTACAAAGTAAGGATGTCCAGTCTTGCCACCCACTTCTATTCAACATAGAACGTCCATGGAAGCCTGGTAGTCCCAGCTAGAACAATAGACAAGAAAAATGAAAAGCAAAGAATCCAAATTAGAAAGAAAGAAGTACAAACATCTCTGTGACATGACCACATATGTAGAAAAGCTTAAATCATGAATCAGAATGTTTCTGTAACATGATCAGGTATAAAGAACAGCTTAAAGATTCAACAAAAAAATCTGAGAGCTACTTTCAAGTCTGAAGTGGAGGGGTGACCTAGTATGATGTAGATTTAAGTAACAGAATAACAGTGGGAAAAATTAGAGAGAACAGATGTAGAAGTATGGCCGCTGTAGTGGTCTAGATGAGTGTTGTCAGGATCTTGGAAGAGAGACTGGAGAAATGCAGTCAGGTAGGGTGAGTCTAGCTTTCTATTTGGAGGCAGAATCAGTAGAACTTTATACTGGATTAATACTAAAGGTGAGATTAATAGTATATCTTCATGTTGTGGCTTAGGAAGGATCATATTTTATTGAGTCAATGGAGACCATAAGTCATATATACAGAGAAAAATCAAGAGTTTTGAACACAGTTAAGTTTTAGATGATTAAACCTATGCTGTCCAATACAGTAGCCATTAACCATATGTAGCTATTAAGCACTCAAAATATGAATGATTAAAATTAAGATAATAATAAGAGAAAAATACACACTGGGTTTTGAAAACAGTGTAGAAACAAAAGAATGTAAAATATCTTAAATATCTCATTAATAATTTATATAGAATATAATTATATTGAATTTTATATTGAATTACAAGTCAACAGAATAATATTTTGGATGTATCAGATTAAGTAAAATTTTAAAATTAATCACTAGAAAATTTAAAATTACATCTGTAGTTCACATTATAATTCTATAGGACAGAAGTGGATTTGATCAGGAGTCAGAAAATTAAGGCCTGTTTCTATATTCCATGTGAACCATTTTTAAAGGGTGGGAAAAATTGAAGAAGAACATGTGAAGAGGCTCAATATGACCCACAAAGCCTAAAATACTTACTATTTATTCTTTTCAGCAAAAGTCTGTCAGTCCTTGCATTAGATATCCAAGTGAAGATATGAAATATTTGCTAACATATAAGAGCTCAGCGTGAAAACAAAAAAGAAGTCCCAGGTGAACATTTTAATGTGGGAGTTATGAGCATGTAGGAGGTATTTTTAAAGTTTGGGCTGGGTACGGTGGTTCACGCCTGTGATCCCAGCACCTTGGGAGGTGGAGGTGGGTAACTCGCTTGAGTTCACAGGAGTTCAAGACCAGCTTGCCCAACATGGCGGAATCCTGTCTCTACTAAAAATACAAAAATCAGCTGGGCATGCAAGCGCTCGCCAGTAATCCCAGCTACTTAAGGCTGAGGCACGAGAATTGCTTGAACCTGGGAGGCAGGGGTTGCAGTGAGCTGAGAACATGCCACTACACTCCAGCCTGGGTGACAGAGCAAGACTCTGGCAAAAAAAAAAAAAAAAAAAAAAAAAGTTTGACATTAACCAGGTGTGTGGTGGCTTGTGCCTGTAATCCCAGCACTTTAGAGATTGAGACAGGGGAATTGCTTGAGGCCAGAAGTTTGAGACCACCCTGGCCAACATAGCAAGACCCATCTCTTAAAAAATGATACTCAGACTAAATTTGTCATGGAAAAAATCATTTTAAGAGGGAGTTTAGATAAATATTTGGATATTAGCCTCCCCGATAATATTTACTGCCAAATTCAACAACATAAAATGTTGGGCAATGTCACCTCTCTCCTCAAAATCTCGTGTGTAAGATGATGTTGATGTCACATGACTGGATGGTTAAAATGTTAGTTGTATTAGTGTTTTTATTTTAATAAATGTTCTAACTATTGTATTTTTCATGTGCTTATAGAAGCTTACATAGATTTAGTGCTACCTACTTCTGCTAACATTATAACATTTATTTAGTTTAGAAAACATTTTTTCAAATTGTAAAACGTATGTTAGCATGAGAATAGATAACACTTTCATGTGAAACTGAAAAACATGGTTATATTTTCCTATTTAAAAATGTAAATTAAAAAAATTAAACTCCGTTACTTTATTTTAAAAAATAGTTATGTTGGCTGGGCACAGTGGCTCACGCCTATAATCCCAGTACTTTGGGAGGCTGAAGTGGGTTGATCACAGGAGGTCAGGAGCTCGAGAGTAGCCTGGCCAACATGACAAAACACCATCCTTACTAAAAATACAAAATTTAGCCGGGAGTGGCACCGTGCGACTATAATCCCAGCTACTCGGAAGGCTGAGGCAGGAGAATCTCTTGAAACCGGGGAGGCAGAGTTTGCAGTGAGCCGAGATAGAGCCGTTGCACTCCAGCCTGGGCAAAAGAGCAAAACTCTGTCTCAAAAAAATAATAATTATTATTATTATAATGTTGCTCAACAGTATTTTGTTTTGTTATTTAAATTAAATATAAGGGTTTCTTCTAATTTTCTTTACTTTCACTAGGAAAAATGAGTCAAGTTCTTTTGTAATTAGAGCTGAATGTGTAGAGCAAAATTGTGTATACTTATAAAATCATACACTTAAAAGTGCTACTTGAAATGTGGAAATATCGTGTACATATGCATACACATGCTAGTGAGGCTCTCAAGAAAACACATCATCAGCATTGGAGAAGAAAATATTTGTGCCTTTTTCAAGGTAATATTTGTGCATAGGGATTGTCGAAACTTGTATTCTGGTGTCATATTTAAACCTTGAAAAACATACCTGAATTTTCACAGGAAAGACATAAGGAATGCCATCCAGAATTAAAGGAAGATTCCCTTGAGTAAAATTTGGAATGAATTCAGTTGGGAAACCTTAGCCCCAGTCCTAGTTCAGTGATGTCAAGCTCAGGAGACACTGAGTAAATAAATTAACTTCTTTCATTCTTATTTTGCCTCTTTTAAAACAAAGTGTTGATATTAATAATTTTTCAGTGTTTTTCTCACTCCATTCCTATTTGGAAATGACACATTTCATTACCAAATAGTTCTGCAAGGTATCAAGTCACAAGTCCACAACTCTAGCTAACATGTGTTAAGAATATATAGCACTTCCATATTAAGCTACTATAATTCTGAAATATATCCTCTGATACTATGTCGGTAAATGAAATATGTTTTGCACTTGGTATTCATATTTTCTAAAATATACTAAATTTAGTAGTTATATAGAAAACTAAAATACTGGCCTTTCTCTCGAAGCTCATTTTTTTCCTATTTTATCACATTGAGCAACGATGTGGAACAAAGAATTGATTATGTTTCATGTGTACACTCTGAAATCAAATTTACTGCTCTTTTTGACTTGCAGTAGTTTTTAAACTTTCTAAATTTAAGAGAGATATATAATTCACAGCAAAGTAAAGAACATACATGTAAATCTTAAACAGCAATCATTTTCTAATTATTTGAGCTTCATAAAATAATTTCAAGGGGGGACATAATTTATTTGCATGTGGTGTGGTTATCAAAATATATCTCCATGCTCATAGGACTGGAAAATTCAAGGAGTTATAAGCACACGTGTGCAAATAGAATCCTGGGAAACAATTCTCAAAAAATAATCACTGTCTTGCAAATATAGAGCTGTAAGTCAAGACAAATGAACTTGAGGAAAATTCAATAATTACTTGTAAATCAAAGCACTTTTTCCTAGTGCATTGGGCTTAGGATATTGAATACATTTACTCAATAGGAGAAAAGAAATTCTATCTTCCTGATTCCACTCGGTTATGAAGCACACTTACACATCACACTGCCTCCTGAGTTCTGTTCTTTCAGCATTATCTTCCTTTAATCCCTCTTGTACACTTTTGTCAAATTAAGCTTCAAGAAATATCATTTTCAACATTTTACTGCCTTAATTACAAAAGTTTTAATAGACCTCTTTGGTTATATGCTTTGGCAATGAAGGTTTTCCACAATCTGAGATCTGCCTTCCTTTCTATGCCAATATACACAGAAAGAAGCTGTTGCCTTAAGTATCATTTTATTTTCTTTCATTTTTTTCCTTCATACTCTTTTCTTTTAAAGAAGAGTCAAGAAGAGAAGGGACTGGAACCAGGGAAGGACAGGCTGCAGATCATGGTGCCAAAATTAACCCAGGAAACAAAATCTAGGATTAAAAGGAAAACTAAATTTGGATGGAGTACGTAACCAAGATATAAATATAAAAAAGCAAATCTCAAATTTGGAATCCAGTTTTAGTAAGAGGGCCTAGCAGAGAGAGGATGAAATGATGAGTCCAGAGGGGGGTCCTTAGCCATCAGAGCCAGCAGGTGCATTTTACAATTTTTCCAGGTAGACTGTATATGTGGGCAAATTTTTTAAAGTGTGAAGGCAACTTAAGCCTTTAGTAGTAGGGGTAACTGAAAAAAGAGAGTCAAAGGGACAGAGAGACATACACACACAGAGAATGAGAGAAATCAGAGAAAGACAGATAAATTGAAAAAAATAAAACAGTCAAAAATAGAATATGCATGGACTATAGAGATTTTGTGACCCATAGTATTCCTGAATTCAGAGGTGGCTGTGATGCTGACACCAGGCTTAGGTATTTAAGCACACATTTGAAATTCTCAGTTCTTCAGAATTGTAAGAACATTACATCTGGATGAAAGATAATTTTTCATCATCTTCTTAGATGTCAAATTCCTTTGAGTAATTTGCAACATTCAAAAAGCATATTGACAGATCAGCAAAAAGGAAAGGGCATTGTCATCATCTTGAGAAATGGCAATCAAATGGAATGTGCCAACCAATTAAAGCATGATCAATGCCTTCATTTCCTTTCTTTTCTGTCATAAACTGTGGCTAAAAAAGAATTGTTATTTTTTTTTAAAGCCTGGCTCATCTTGATAATGTCACAGCAGGGTGCTCATATAAAAAGTCATTTGAATCACGAGAGTTTAAATATACTATGTGGTGGATTACACTGATACAGTTTTCTGAAGGCAGTATTAATCATGTTTAAAATACATGGAAGTCTGTCTAATAGTTTGGTTCAATGTAAAGTAAAAAATACTGGCATTGGTCAGTGCAAAGTACTTTACGGTTTTGTGGAAATATATGTATATAATCAAAATTAGCAAAATTAGAATGAATTACTAGCTTAAGGAACTATGGTCTTCGTTTTCTTTATTAATTCCAATTACAATAAAGTACATTTTCTTCCACAATATATCCATTTCCTTATCTTAGAAGACTTGTGTTTTTTAGTCAGCTTGGTGATTTGGATATGTAAAACTAGGGAGCACATTTTCTCTATCTGCTACACAGCAGGTATTTAAGATTTTGATTTATGGATGCTGGATAGCTAGGAAAGACAGATATAGGTTTGGCACATGCCCAAGTGTCAATATATTAGGAACTTGGACACATCTGGAACGTTTACAGTTCTAGGGCCATTGATTATAAACTGCCAAAACCTTACCGAGATGACAAGAAGCCAAATGAGACTCTCAAGGGCGAGTATCTTAAAGTTGACAGTCTGTATGTATGCTTGTTTCTTGCATCTGGCCCTAGGGACATCTGCTATTCTCTTTCTGTTTGTAGAGACACCACAGAAATCCAATCCTTCCTGCACCTGACCCCGTGTGCCAAAATCCCAGTAGATGGTACCATGCTCTATTCAGAACTGAACCTCTGTGTGACATAGGACCACCTAACGAGTCTGTTCTGATACAGTAATTAGGTTAGTTCCCTAACATACCAGTTGGCATACTTGGGAAAACAAGTTAGAGAAGCTTGCAGTTAGGAAGACCTTATTTTTTTTTTTTTTTTTTTTTTTTTTTTTTTTTTTTTT